>NC_059073.1:104844934-104949934 GCF_020497125.1 Mauremys mutica
CTCTCCAGCAGAGGAGTTCATGTAATCTCTGAATAGAAAGAGGGACCCGGCATAGACTGACCGTGAACTCTTGGATCTGATCGGTGTGTGGGGCGAGGAGTCTGTGCTTTCGGAGCTGCGCTCCAACAAATGGAATGCAAAGACCTACGAGAAGGTCTCCAAAGCCATGATCCAGACAGAGGATACAGCCGTCATGCAACGCATCGCCGCGTGAAAATCAAGGACCCCAGACAAGGCTACCGAAAAATCAAAGCGGCAAACGGACGCAACGGAGCCTGCAACCACTGCCCCACCAGTGACCATGGACTCTGATGATGGGACAGTGTCGACGGACAGTTCCTCGACGATGTTCACGGACGGGGAAGATGAGGAAGTGTTTGTGGAGGATGAGGCAGGTGAGAGCGCTTACAACGCTGGTTTCCCAGACAGCCAGGATCTATTCATCACCGTCACGGAGATCCCCTACCAACCCTCCCCGGCCATGAACCCGGATCCTGAATCAGGGGAAGGAGCAGTCGGTAAGTGCTTTAACCATGTTAACTTTTATAACTCTTAATATAACAGGAATCTGAAGTGTGTGAGAAGGAGGTCTCTCTATATATGGTGATAGAACAGAAATCCTCCTGGGAGATCTCCACGAAGCTCTCCTTCCGTTAATCGATAAGCATCAGCAGGAGGTTCCTGGGGAGAGCTGCCTTATTGGGTGCTCCGTGATAGCACCCTTTTCCGCGCGAGGCTTTCATGCAGTATTCAGGGAGCATTGCCTCCCCTTGCACGGCTGCATCGGTCCGTGGTTCGTGCTAGCTTTCACGCAGCATGCGCTCTCTATCTCCTTCAGTGCCCGTCCTCACGGTGATCTCGCTAGGAGACTCATGCATCTAAGTAGTGGAATTACTGTTATGGTGCACCTGGTCCAAAGTATTTTTAATAAATCCACGGACAGACGGCATAGCACAGACTCAGCACGCAGCTGCGTGACGAGCGTAACGGAAAGCCAAAGAATATAATGGACGCTCATGGAGGGAGGGGGGAATGAGGACGCAAGGTATCCCACAGTTCCTGCTGTCTCTGAAAAGTGTTTGCATTCTTGGATGAGCTCCAAATGCTTCTAGGGTCAAACACAGTGTCTGCGGTGGGTCAGGGCATAGTTCGGCAATTTGCGCACACACCCCACCCACCACCAGAAGTGAAAGGGAAAACAATCCTCTCTTGACTCTTTTACATGTCACCCTATCTTTACTGAATGCTGCAGATAGACGTGATGGTGCAGCACTCAACACCAACATCCTTGCTCCCCCCACGCTATGGATGGCTGATGGTGCAATATGGCTGGTATCCGTCCTCATCATCAGCCTATTGGCACATGGGGCAGTGCAAAAGGACTGGTAACCATGCGTACTAGCATCTGTGAGGTCGATCAAGGGCGCCTGGCCCTAATTTTTCATGGTAGATGGTGCAGTATGGCTGGTAACCGTCCTCATCATTGCAACAGGGGGCTGAGCTCCATCAGCCCCCACCCTTCCTGTGTAAAGAAAAGATTGAATTGCCCCTGGACTAGCAGAGGGATGATGGGCTCCTTCATCCACAGTAATTAATGTCCTGCCTGGACAATCATTGCAGCTGGAGGCTTCCTTCCACTCATTTCTCACAAACAAGTCACTGTGTCTTATTCCTGCATTCTTTATTACTTCATCACACAAGTGGTGGGACAATGGTATGGTAGCCCAGGAAGGCTGTGGGAAGGCCGGAATGAACAGGTGGTGTTGTTGCAGGAGCACCCCCTGTGAATAGCATACAGCTCCAAATTTATGCAGGATCGGACACAGAGCAGCTGTGCTCTCTGGTTCTATGATACAGTGGTTCTCTAGTACACTTGCCCATAATCTAGGCAGGACTGATTCTATTTTTAGATACCAAAAAGGAGGGATTGACTCAGGGAGTCATTCCCAATTTTTGCTTTTGCGCCCCTGGCTGCTCGGCCAGGGGCACTTATGACAGCACCAAATGGTGCAGTGCAAAAGGACAGGTAACCATGCCCATCTTATTACCATCTTATTACCAATTTATGGTATGGTAGATGGTACAATATGGCTGGTAACCATCTCTGCTGTCGTGCAAAAGCAAAAGCATGCTGCTGTGTAGCGCTGCTGGACCGCCTCTGTCAGCGGCATCTAGTATACATACGGTGACATACACAAAAGGCAAAACAGTGTCCATGGTTGCCACGCTATGGCGTATGCCAGGGCAATTCTGGGAAAACGGGCTTGAAATGATTGTCTGCCGTTGCTTTCCCGGAGGAAGGAATGACTGGCGACATTTACCCAGAATCCACCGCGAAAATTATTTGTGCCCCAGCAGGCACAGGGGTCTCAACCCAGAATTCACAGAGACAGCCTAGACTCAGTTAATTGTTCGCAAAAATGTATCTTTGCAAGGAATTCACTCCCTGTTTCCCATCTCACAGCTTCCACTGTCTCCAGACCTGCCACAGCATCCCCCTCGCAGAGGCTGGCAAAGATTAGGCGGAGAAAGAAAAAGACAAGGGACAAGATGTTCGATGAACGTATGGGCTGCTACCTAGCCGAGGCGGACCAGCAGAGCCAGTGGAGGGAGACCGTCTCTCTGTACCAGCGCTCACACAGCGAACGGGAGGAGAGGTGGCGTGAGGAAGACAAGCAGGCGACTCAAACAATGTTTGGACTAGTGAGGGAGCAAACGGACACGCTCAGGCGCCTTGTGGATGTTCTGCAGGACCGCAGGAGGACAGAGCCCCCCTGCAGTGTATCTGCAACCGCCCTCCCCCGCCACAAAGTCCCATACCCCCCTCACCCAAAATAACCAGAAGGAGGGGCTCCAGAGGCCGTGTAAACTGTCACTGCACCCCAGCAGAGTGCTCAAGTACCCAAAAGCTCTCATACCCTACATTTGCAGAAGTCGTTCCCTTCCGGACTCACACAAGTCCCAATCCCAGTTCCATCCCCTAAGTGTCTACTTAAGTAATAAAAATACTTTGCTGTTAATTACTGTTTCCGTCATGTTTTTTCAAAGAAGACTGTGTTTGAATGGGGGGCGTGGGGAAGGGGGTTGTTAATTGCATAGGACAGTCACCTTTCCCAGGGTACAGACACGGGGGCAGGATCAGCAGCGGGTCACACACACAGTGCAGTCAGTAGGCACCATGGTCGGTATGGGAGGTGGTTTCCAGGTTCTGTGTGGGCGGGGGCGATGTGACTTTGTAGCGGGGGAGGGCGGTTACAGATCTTATACAGTGGTCCTTGTCCTGGACCGCTGAGTCACGCAGCAGAGGAATCTGTATCCGTACTCCTCCGCCACAAGGTCACATATCCCCCCGCACACAGAATTCGAAAAAGAGGGATGGCAGGCTCCATTGAAAGAAGCATTCCGGCACTGCGGACCGCTCTAGGAGCAGGAGCCTGTCATTTGTTGAGTTTACATCACCGCACACCCTACCCAGCACAGTCTGCCTCCCAGTTTCAACCCTTTAACGCAAAGTCATGAATAAAGAAACCTTTCTTCAGTAACAATGGGACATGTATTTTATTTTTACACGTGTGTTGGAAGTGGGAGAAACGGGGTGAACGGGGTATGTAACCGAAGAGGAGAGTCAACAGTCAGTGGGTAAAGAAACAGGGGCAGGTTCAGCTTCTCTGTAAAGAAACTGAACAGTCACAGGTCACGCTGCTCGCTGGTATTTGAAGAGTTCCTTGTCGCTGTCCCAGGCGCCTGTATAGGGCTTCATGAGCAAGTGCATTAGCGGGCAGGCTGGGTCCCCGAGAATGACTTTAGGAATCTGCTCATCCACAACAGTTATTTCGTGGTCCGGGAAGAAACTACCTTCCTGCAGGCGTCTGAGCAGCCCACAGTTCCTGAAATCACACGCATCATGAACCTTGCCCGGCCACCCGACGTTGATGTTTGCAAAACGTCCCCTATGGTCCCCCAGTGCTTGCAGCACCATTGAAAAGTAGCCCAATTTCTCATCAGCTGACTGTGGAAGAGGTGGACGATAAAGTGCGAGGAGGAGAAAACGGCGATGATTGCAGCGGGCTCCATGCTTGCAGTGCTGTGGCGTCCGCGCTGTCACTGACCAGAAAAGTGCACGAACAGATTGCCCGCAGGCACTTTCAAGGAGGGAGGGAGGGAGGTTGTGATTGACGGTTCAATGACGACACTTACCCAAAACCACCCTCGACACATTTCTCCCCCCAGCAGGCATTGGGGGCTCTACCCAGCATTCCAATGGGCAGCGGGGACTGCGGGAACTGTGGGATAGCTTCCCACAGTGCACCACTTCCAAAGTCGACGCTGGCCCCGTGAATGTGGACTCAGAAATTCAAATTAGTGTATTTAGTATGGATACACAAATTCGACTTCATAAGGTCGAATCCACAAATTCGAACTAAGTTGATTCGAAATAGTCTTGTAGTGTAGACAAGGCCTCAGTCTCATTCCTTCCTTAAAGATTCTTATCAAGGTTTTATTTGGTATTTTCAAGATCGAGCATCCAATGATTTATCCAGTGTTCCTTATGGAATCTGGGAGCAGGCGCTATAAGAGAGAATGGTGCGGTAGGAGTAAGAGCCACAAAATCATGAATTCTAGTCCCACCTTTGGTGCCAACTCCCTATGTGACCTTTACCTTCATTAGTTAATACGTCTAAACCACTCTGAAGATGAAAATTGCTATGTGAGTGCAAAAATGTTATATTTACTAGGCATGCTATTATTGGTGCTACCTCTTCTGGACAGGGACTGTGCCTTCCTAAGTGCTTGTACAGCACCAGTGAGATCTCAACCCTGGTCAGGGCTAATGGGCATAACAGAGTACAAATAATTTATTATTGATAAATATTAACAAATGATTTAATAGTCATATATGTTATATTTTTATTCTTACTCTAGTAGTATAATTTGTTTTAATAGGTATTCTGTGATTTTCGATCTGAACTGTTCATGTACTCTTCTTTTAGAAAGCAATATTTTTGTGTAAAAGAGTAAATACATGATGATTCACTACAGAGCCAAAGAAATCTTTTGTTGATTGTATATTCATAGGCCTCTTTGGCTCTTGTTATACCTCCAGGGGCGAGTTTGGGAAATGGAATTCATATTCCTTAGGATGAGCAAATAGCACAAAAAACATTAACTTGTGTTGCTGACTAAGATTGTTTTGCCCACAGGAGCTCAGAAGATTTAGAGCACTTCATCAGCTTCCTGTGCTAAGGCTGTACAAGCAAAATTATTGAGCAAAACTGCCTCCTGATGACCAAGCACAATACCATATTGCTGTACGCAGGCACACATAGGTGCTGGAACTAGGGGTGATGGGGGTGCTGCCATACCCCCCTGGCTTGAAGTGGTTTCCATCATATACAGGGTTTACAGTGTTGTTCAATGGCTGTCAGCACCTCCACTATACAAATTGTTCCAACACCCCTGCAGGCACAAGGGATTCAGATTGACTGCTTCTCTACAAAATTACTAGTATCCATCCCTCTACATGTATGTATACCTATGTCTACTCAGCTTTTAGATTTTACTATGCCTTTTAGAAGTAATTTTAGATTAGCCTTTAAACAGTTAATCCAGAATACATCACCACTTTTTGGAAAAGAAAGGAAAAAACCCATCTTTCCAAGTTGCCTAGGGAGGTTTATTTTTCATTAAAAACTCTAAGTCCCAATGGAAATAAACTATAGAATTGAATAGAGAATATTAAGCTTTCTGTACATATTTTTAATCATCCTCTAACACAGGGATCAGCAACCTTTGGCACACAGCCCATCAGGGAAATCCACTGGCAGGCCGGGATGGTTTGTTTACCTGCAGCACCCACAGGTTTGGCAAATCGCAACTCCCACTGGCCGCGGTTTGCTGTTCCAGGCCAATGGGGGCTCCGGAAAGCAGCGTGGGCTGAGGGATGTACTGGCCGCTGCTTCCAGCAGCTCCCATTGGCCTGGACAGTGAACCATGGCCAGTAGGAGCTACGATTGGCTGAATCTGAGGACGCTGCAGGGAAACAAACCACCCTGGCCCACCAGCGGATTTCCCTGATGGGCCACGTGCCAAAGTTTGCCAATCCCTGCTCTAGCACTTCAAAGAGAATTATATCTTTGCAATAGAATTCTGTGTGAAAGGAGATCATTTTCTATTAAATTCTATAGGGTCTCAGGGTGATTTCCGTAGTAATCTATTACACTTCGAAAGCCCTATTGGTTTTATTGATTTTGCATTTTATAAGATTCTTCCATAAAGGAGTTAGGTAAATCACAAATATTATTATTTTGAATTCGAATTCAAGTTTAATGAACTAATCTTGCAGTCGGTATGAACACAAGATCAGAGTCTACATCAGTTTCTACTGGCTAATCCTGGTTCCCACCATGAAGCTGAGTAGCTGGTGTATGCACTGGGGATTGATGTGAGAGCTGCAGGAAAGGAAAATAAATTCTTTCCCCCAGGCTAAAGAATAGCAGCAGAGGTGCTCTGCAACAGCTATGATATTTCAGTCTCTGCTCTACATTAACAGAGACTGAATGCCTCATACTTCTACACCTGGATCCACCATGTGGAGTAGAAAATGATCAGTGGAGAGGTAATGGAAAGACACTTCAGATAATTAATCCTGACCTCTCTGATATCAGTGGCAGGGACTGTCTTTTTGTTAAGTGTTTGTACACTGCCTACCACAATGGGGTCCTGGTCTATGATTGGGGTCTCTAAGCATTACTACAATGCAAATAAATAATAAATAATAACTCTGCTCTCCCTTACATGGCATAAGTCACTGCTGTCCGAGGAATTGTGCTGGTAGGGGAAAACAAAGCATGTGAGGAGAATATATTTTGTATACAGGTATTAGTTTTTGCTAAGTTTTTTGTCCAGATTTTGAATGAACTACTGTCAATGGTACTACTTGTGTAAGTGCTCACCATCGGATGTAGGGGTTCACCACCTGTACCTATCTATGCATAAATCGTAACAATATTTATTATATTTGTTGCCTTGTTGAGTTGGGGCCTGATTGTTTGTCTGGTATATTTGTCAGCACTTGTTTATTTGGGGGCTGATTCTTCTCTTACTTATACCAGTAGGGTGACCAGAGGTCCTGATTTTATAGGGACAGTCCTGATTTTTGTGTCTTTTTCTTATATAGGCTCCTATTACGCCCCACCCCCTGTCCTGATTTTTCACACTTACTGTCTGGTCACCCAATATACTAGCTTCTCTCACTGTAAATTCACTGACTTCTATGGAATGACCCCAATTTTACACCAAAATAACTGAAAAGTGATTCAGGCCCTTGGTGTTATGCTGCTACATACCTTTGCAGTTCCTTCATTAGATCACTCATTAAGTCTTGGTTAGGATTTGCATTTTAAAAATTCCAGTTGTCCTGAACTTCCACTTCAGCTGTAAGAGCACGGTTCGAATTAACATTGTGATTCTGAATCCGGATGGGTGAATTCCTCCCCTCCCCCAACCCCAATTCCTGCAGTGTACTGGTAAACCCTTAATCTTCTTTCTCTCTCTCTTTGCTGCCACTGTGTGGTACTCATCCTCTGGTTAATTTTGTAGTTGAATAATAAACAATCACTTCATGAGGGAAGTGATCTTCATCATTATCTCATGTCCACCCACAGGCTCCCCCATGCCAGGATTTAGGGTCTGTTGTAATTCGGTGCAACACTCAGAGAAGTCAACTACCACCATCACCAAAGCCCTAATTTAGCAAAGTACTTAAGCACATGCCTAATTTAAAATATCTGGGCAGTGTGGCTCCTTACGGGTAGGGGACACTCTTAAGTATCTTGCTTGAACCAGGGCCAAACTGAGACACTATCATAACAACATAGTCCATTTCTAATAGACCAAGAGATTGAAGCCCTTAGACTCTTGAATTTGGATTTCCTAAGAGACATTGGACATGACGCTTAATGATTTTTGCCCAAGTCTATAATGGGGTAGTCATAGGAATCATGCAGGAAAGGCAAAACAATGACCTAGATAAGGGCATCTCCTCAAAGAACAGCCATGAAAAGGGAGTCCTCAGCCTGGACTCTGGAGACATAGTTGTTTGCCAAAGCTGAAAATAGGGAGATCAAAATACACTGATATGCTGAAGTGCCCTGCAGAAAGGGAAGGAGGAATTCCATATCAGCATGCCATCAGGCTAACCCAGAGAGAACATGCTGCAGGCTGATCCCAAAATGGATTGAGAACCAGGGTCTGCAGCAAGCAGGCTACACAACAAAGCAGGAGACACCAAGGCTAAGATGTCAATCTGCCTAGGAGTTTGAGGGGAGTGCAGTCATAGGTAGGACAATACATGTTACTTTAAATCCCACTTTAAGCACTGTGTACCTTTGGGGCATAATAAATCATAATTTGTTCTAGAAAAGCTGTTTCTGTGTCACGACATACTATCACTGTCTTCAAGCTCGCGAAGAAGAACTCTCATAGGTGCCAAGTCCATTGGACCTGCTAGGATCATGGTTGGCTACTGGGGGGTAGATCTGGGGGGGTGCAATCCGTAGACCCAGTTGGAGAGTGGTTGGGCCACGGGCCCCTTCCCAAAGAAACATGGAGGTGTGGGCCTGTCACTTGAAAGGGGTGTACTCGTGAGATTGGAAAAGGGGTGTCAGAAGGGACAGTCTACTCAGGCTGTGACAGCATCCTCTACATCTTACTTTAGCACTATAGACATTTCAAAGGATTTTTGGAGGAAAATCAGGCCTTTTCAGTAGTTCTTCCAGTGCTGATGAAGATGCATTCAACAGCTGGGAGCTGAAGTACAGGAGAATGATTTGAACACATTTTTCTTTTCCCTTTAGAAATAAGGTTAAGAGAGAGATTATTGGTTTTTTAAAAATTGTTCTTTAACCATCCTAGAAGCATACTCAAGCCATTATGTTGGGAAATCAACTTACCTCAGAGAATATAGGAGGAAGAATAGAAGTAATCAAAGTTAGACCCAGTAATTTCTGGGTCTAACTCACAAATGCTGCTTTACAATTCCTCTATTGTCCTCAAAATAGCTCTAATGTACTACACAATTCACATTACAAGTATAGGGAAAAAATGGTATTTAGTCATAATGAGATGAATTATTAGCATGTAGATAAAAGAGATAAAAACCACTGACTCCGAAAAGTCTGTCTGAAAGAAACTGACCTTCAAAAAACATAGCAAAAGTAGAAACAAAGACATTATGATTATTTTATTATTATTCCAGAAGTGCCTCAAAGTCCCAGTCATAATCAAGGCCTGTTATGTAAGGTATTGTACACAGACATTAAAAAGGGGGCATATTCCAGCATACAGCACAAGTATGGACACACACAGGCTCACAAACATCCAGATAAAATATCTTCCCCCAGTTATCAATATATAAGGAGGGCCAAATGCAAAAGAAAACAAAGGCAAGACTTCCAAAGTGAGCTGACAATCTAAGCAATTTGAGCAGCATCAGTCAGGAGGAATTTTCCCATGCTTTTCCTCTTCTCCTTTCACAAGGAAATAACAACATTGCCAACCCCAACATTTCAACCATCATGAGTCAGTCTCTGCCCCTGCAAAAATAATGAGATTTTTAAAATATTAGCCTTTTTATTTGCCTTCTGTTTTTTCAGCATTTATTCAAATGTATTCATATTTTCAAGCCTTTCTCTGTATCCAAGAGGGCCAGAAACTTATTTTTCTTAAAGAAGGAGAAAAAGAGAAGCTGAGATTCTCATATCCTCACATGACTCCAGCAGCTGAGGCTGTAAGAGAAGCATCAACTGCAGTGAGACTTGCAGTGAGAGTTGCAACACTGGAACAGAAAGCTTTTCTCTAGGTCTCATCACAGGGAGCTGTGGACATAAATGTCTCTGTTCTTGAAGGTGAGTCTCTCTGCTGCTCTTAGCCAAAAGGTTCAATTCCAGTCCATTGCCATGACTTACAGAGAGCTTAAATATTTGTCAGCTCAAAGCAAACTTGAGTCGAATAACAAAAATCTCCTGAATCCTTTCCTGAGACAAAATAGTTTTATATTATTATTTATTTTTATTTTATTTTATTATTACCATAGCACTAGGTCCCCCAGTCCAACCCCATTGTGCTAGGTGCTGTACAAACACAGATCAGAAAGGTGGTTCCTGCCCCAACAAGCTCACAATTTTCTAAGACAATAGACAACAGATGAGGATTACAAGGAAATGAGACAATGCTTTTTAGCATGAGAGGCAAGCTAACTGTTGTCCAGCTTTTTGTTGGCATCTTGAAAAAGGAGTTTGAGGAGGATTTTGAAGGAGATTGTTTAAGCAGAGCTCTTCCGAAGTGTGAGGAGCAGCACAGGAGAAAGCAGGAAAGTGCTTGAAAATGTAACAAGTGGACAATGGAGGCAAGAATCTTAGGCTGATTGCAGATAGGAGTTGTCATCTTAATAGGAATAAAGGTTAATGGTAGGAGGACTAGATTGTGAAGGGCCATGAAAGTGAAGATGAGAAGCTTATGTTTGATGTGATGGAGAAGAGGGAGCCAGTGGAAGGATGCAAAGAGAGGGGTCATGTGATCAAGGTGATGAACTAGGAAAATAATTTTGCAGCATCATTCTGAATGGGCATGAGTGGGGCTTTTAGAATGCATTTGTCAAGGCCAGAAAGAATGATGGTGCAGTAACTGAGGTATTAGTTGTGTAGATGGAAAGGCAATATCTTAGACATATTATGCAGAAAAAAATATCTGCAAGATTTAGACAGAGCCTGGATGTGAGGACCTAGAGAGAAGTCCAAGTTGAAGCTGATGCCCAGATTATGGACCTGAGTGACAGTCAGGATTGTGTTGTCCACAGTGATTGAGAAAGGAGATAACAGAGAGTGATTGGGGGCAGGGAGATTAACAGCTTTGTTTCAGCCATGTTGATTTTGAACTGATGGCTAGTTGATGTTAGAGAGAGAGGCCAATATTTTAATTTGGACAGGAGATGGGTTTGGAGTAGAGAGGTAGATCTGTGAATCATTAGCATACAGATGGTAGTTGAATGTGCATCTGTGGATGAGATTACCCATCAATAAGAGGTAAAGGGAGAAGAGAAGGGGACCAAGGACAGAGCTCTGTAGAACCCTGACAGAAAGTTGGAGAGGGATAAGAGAGGTTTTTCATAGGACATACTGAAGGAGCAAATAAAAAGGTAGGAGAATGAGGAGAGGACAGTCGTGGAAGCCAAGGAAGGACAAGATTCAAGAAGAACATGGTAGAAGTGTCAAAGATGGCTGACAGGTCAATACACCTAATCTTATGTGTATGTTATTGTATCGAGCCCAGAAGTAAATCTACCACATTGCACATCTCTTCAAAAAGCTACTAATACTGGATTTTATGACATATCTTCATTTCAATTTTCTTCCCAATATTAAAGAAATAAACCAAATACAGATATAATTTGGCTGTCAACTATAAAAGTATGTGAACTGCAAAGTAATATTAATATTTAAATCATTATATTATACAAATATCAAAAGTTTTCAGTGCAATACATGTGATTCTTTTAGCAGGAAGCAGCCTTTCTTAATCTATGCAATACTGTGGGACTACTGCCATCTGCTGGGAGGTGAGCCTAAAAGAGATGTACTTAAAACTTACAAGATGACTTTGCTCAGTACAGACACAACAGGGTCAGATTTTTAGATCTGCTTATGTAGAGATTCTGGTATGGCAGCTGACTTGAGGATCGCCAGCACTCATTCGTTTCCTTACAGTTTCTTTAGCATTCTGTACTTCAGGCTTGCACTTCTTCCCTCTCTCACATATTAAAAAAGTTATTGGAATGTATTTTTTGTTGCATTCAACAAGACGATGACAATGTATTATTAATAGTCAGCCTCCTGAGGACTGCAGATGTAAACACATATCACCTGCCCTTGGTAAGCTATGAGAGAGGCAGAGGCCTAGTTAATGGAGCACTGAACTGTGACTTAGGAGACCTCGTTCTATTCCCAGCATGGTTACTGGTCTGCTAGGTGACTTTGGGCAAGTCGTTCCTCTCTCTCTCTCTGTCTCAGATTCTCCATCTGTAAAATAAGGATAATGACACTAAGGGCTGGCTCAAGGGTTTTTGCTGCCCCAAACAGCAAAAAAAAAAAAAGAAAAAAGCCGCGATCAGGATCTGCAGCTCTACTGCCTCCACTTCAGTCTTCGGCGGCAATTCGGCGGCAGGTCCTTCGCTCTGAAAGGGAACGGGGGATCTGCCGCCGAATTGCTGCCGAAGACCCGGACATGCCGCCTCTCACCGTTGGCCGCCCCAAGCAGCTGCTTGCTGGGCTGGTGCCTGGAGCCAGCCCTGATGACACTGCTCTCCTTTGTGACAAAAGTTCTTTGAGATTTACTGATCTGAAGTGCTCTATAAAAGGCGGGTTTTATTATCTTAAGTGTTAAATCTCTTAGAGAGGCAGCAAGCAGCTGTAAGAGTTAACATAGTTAGAATGACTGTTTTTGTGTAACAATGCATTTTGCAGTGGGTGCTCTTTGTATTTCATCGTTTTTTTCTGCTTGTGGAATGGCTGCAAACAGAGAATGATTTCCTCCAATGTATTCATTTTTCTCATTTACCCTAATTTCCCAGGTTTTTTCTTCATTTTTTGTTTACTCTGTGGATTGATTGTGAACAGAGCAATTCACTGTGCATTCAGTACTCAATATGCAAAATCTGAGCAGTGTTGGTTCATTACAATTGTATACAAAATATTATATTGGCTCTCAGATTAGATGAGCATAATTTATAATCAGGAGGCAAGTAGAAAGAACTTTAGCACAGAATCTCTCACAGGGAGCAAGCATATAAGGGAGATAGCAAATAAAGGGAATCTGGACATTTTAATCTTCTCCTTCCCAAGCACACATCTGCTCTTCAATACATAATTTCTAAAAAATTACTAGGCTACTGCACAGTTTATTTGCCAGGTTCAGAGTTTAAATACTATGTTCTCTCATATGCATTCAAAGTGATTGGCTGATTGCAAAGCTTCTGTCTAGGCTTTCAAATGTGCAACATTTACTATCTTCCTCTAAATCACACTGTAAATCATCGTCATGCTCACCTCACTCCTAATGCAGTACCTACGCTCACAAACTATGGAACAAATTTAATAACCCCTTCCCCAAGGTATTGCTTCCAAGTTTTGTGCAGTCACATATGGAACATGTTCTGACAGTGAGGAAAAGCCACTGATTTCCCCAGCAGGATCTTTCCGAGCAGGGGTCTTAAGGCGGGAGACTATTCCTCACCCACCTCAGAAGCCATGGGTTGGGGAGAATCAGGGCAGCCAAGGATGATGAGGAAGTCATTGGGCCACAGGGAGGGAATGGGGATTGCATGGCTGGAGGGTGATAGCCTGGAACAGATGAGATAGTTAAGGGGGAGAAGGGGCTGCTGAGGTGGTAGGAGAGCTTGGTGCAATCTGGGAAAAGTTGTTAGGGCAATGGGAGCATTGGGGGCTGCTGTAGGTGTGGAGGAACTTGGAGCATTGGCTTCCCATCTGCCCCCTTTTACTTCCCCCACCACTCTTTCTGTGCTTCAATCCTTGCACCTCCCTGCTAGGAACTTGCTATCTCCAGGGCTCTTTTCAGGCCAGATGTCAGTAGGGAGAGACAGACAGGTCACCTGAGTGCTTGAAAGCTGGTACCATAGCAACCCAGTGGCTAAAGGAAGAAACTGAAGTTGTCTCCTGGCAGCACAGAAAGATGTAGGAGATCTTGGCTCCATTGCAGGCAGGAGCTGACAAATGCATATCATGCAAGTAGTGTAACACTGGTTTGTCTTTATTGTTAACATCAAAACTTAAATGCTATTTCTCCTGCGTGGTGCTTTTTTTCTATAAGAACCCTCTGCCTTTGCTCGTAGTTAACTCTGCCTCAGAGAGACAATTGTATACACCTGGTTTGCAGCTAATAGCACCGCTTTGTGAGTCTGCAGAAATAACCCTGATCTCTGAGCATCTGAGTGATTGAGCAGAAAAGCCCCACAATTCTATGCGGAGGTCTATAAACGGCAATCCTGCTACATATACCTAAAGTATGCGGACCTGATCCAAATATACATTCCATGGGTGAAATTCACCCTTATGTAAAGATGAAGCACAAAATCCATGCACTGCTTAAGTAACATTTATGCCCTATTCTGACGCAAACCCTAATATAAGTATCTCCACTGCATGGCAATTGTAAAAATTAGAGATAAAACCTGAAAGTAATAGGTGAGGCAGTTCAGTAATTGCTCCTGTGATATCCCAGAGTTGTCCTTTGACTGCTGGAAAGAGAGCAAACAGACTTTTATGAAAATCTCTAATTAATCAATTGTCTGATTCTTCCTTGTCTTTCTGGTACACTAATCAATAGGAGCTTTGGTTAAGGTTCCTGAATTCGTATTTATAGTATTTGGTCCATTTTAATGATGGAAGCCCAGCAAAGTTTCACACTGAAAAGTTGTAAAAAGAGAAAAATAGATCCTTGTTTCATCAACTGTTCGTTAAAAAGTGATTATTGCCAGTGGAGGCACCATATAGTTATAGTTACCTTAGGTATTGTGAAATGCCAAATGCTATTTGGCCTCACATTCTAAGTAAATGGGCCTCACGTTATGCAAGTTGTGGCATGATGGGACCAGGAAGTTCTACACCATCAGAACAGGGGTTCAGTTGAGCCTACGGGCCTAGCCGGTCCCCACTCCGCTATAGCTGTAGCCAAGGCCAAGCCTGACAGGGGGATAAAAGGAGAGGGCCTAGTTCATTTCAGGACTGACTGGCCAGGAAGGAGGATGGAGTCTTGCCTGCAGAGATTGGAGCAGCCACTGGGAAGGAGCAGTTAGACACAAAGAAGTGAGTGACCCATGAGTAAGGGACCATTTGGAAATCAAACCTGAGGAAAGGGCGGGGACCCCTCACAGGGAGGCTGGTGTATAGCTCAGTATTGAGTTGGGTTTGCTTTCTGTTCTAAAACATTTTGGGGCTGAGCCCCTCCCCCAAGGGGGATAGTACTGAAGGGGCAAATCGCTGGTGGTCTGAAGCCTGACTCAGTGGACACCGAAGACAGATACTTCTTCCCCCCTGAGATCTCTGGTTGTGTTGCAATGCCTGGAAGGTCCACTTGGGGATGCAACATATAGTCTATTTCTGTGAGAATACCAGTTACACCAATGAAGTTTGCAAGGTAAAAGGTTTGTACTAGAGGGTTCAGAGCAGGGCCGCCCAGAGGATTCTGGGGGCCCGGGGTCTTCGGCGGCGGGGGGGCCCTTCTGTTCCGGGACCCGTCGCCAAAGTGCCCCAAGACCCGCGGCGGGGCCCCCCCGCCGCCGAATTACCGCCGAAGCGGGACCCGCCGCTGAAGCGCAGCCCGGTCTTCGGCGGTAATTCGGCGGAGGGGGCCCTCGCTGCGGGTCTTCGGGGCACTTCAGCGGCGGGTCCCAGAACGGAAGGGGCCCCCCACCGCCGAAGACCGGGCTGCGCTTCGGCGGCGGGTCCCGCTTCCCCCCCGCCCCGGCTCCAGCCTCTTACCCACGGCTCCCTCCTCACCCGGAGTCTCAGCGCCTCGCCGGAACAGCCGCAGCGTGTGGCCGGCGGGGCCTGAGCTCCGTCCCGCTCAGAGCCGCGTGGTGAGGGGGGGGGGCTGGGAGCTCACGCCGAGCGGAGGCAGCTGAGCTCAGCCTGGAGCTCCCAGCCCCACCCCCTGACCACGCGGCTCTGAGCGGGGCGGGGCTCAGAGGACCCGGCGAAGACTCGGCGCTTGATGCGCTGAGGCTCCAGGAGAGGGGCGGAGGCGGGAGCCTCCGCTGTTCTCTTGGGGGCCCCTGCGGAGCCCGGGGCCCGGGGCAAATTGCCCCCTTTTCCCCCCCCCTCTGGGTGGCCCTGGTTCAGAGGGCACTGTTGCTTGGATATGGAGGTGACATAAATTAATGATGTTATTAACAGTTAATATATTGCCATTACCACCCCATCTTTGCTGCTGCCACAGTTGACATGTCTCACCACCGTCTAATGGAGATTAGTTCATCAGCAAAGCACTGAGGGTCAAGTTTTCCCCTCATTTAGTCATGCAGCTCCACTGAAGGAAGGCCATTACAGGCAGCTTTACACAGTAATAAGGCATTTTTTTCTCTTGTATTTTGCAAATCTCCAAAGAGAAAGAAAAGGACAATGCCACCCTCACCCCCACCTCCTCCTCATCAAGGGTAAGATGCATATTCTGGAGGCTAGAGGACACTTTTCTTTATTCCAGCTATGTGATGATTGTAACCATTGCTCTTAGTAAAATTGTCATCTTTCTCTGAGTAAAAGCCTGCTAATGTCATCTTCTGATCTCGCTCTTTGTAATAACGCAAGCTGTTCTGCATGTGGGCTTCTACTTTGCAATGGGAGAAATATAAGCTGTGAACCCATCCAAATATGACCTTTAAAATCTTGAGTTAATTTTATATTAATAATGCCTGACATGACTGTTTGCAAAAATATGCCCATGTCCACATAGACAGCCCTATGTACTCTATAAACTCTCATTGGGAAGCAGATTTTGCTTTAGCGAATGCACAATAACCTTGTATGTTCTTTCAATTCACAGTTTTGAATAATCAGTAATGACATAGCTAGAAACTGAGTGTACAGAAAAGGAAAGAAATCTACTGACCATAAATTGTGTAATAATGGTACTTCAGCACTGTACTGTCAGGCCCTGACATCCACAGCCTTTAATTGTCTGTTTTTCCATTATAAAAGGCTCTTTTCCTCTGACCCATCACAACAGCTAAACTTAATGTGGATGCTTTGGCTGATGGAATCTAGGGTTAATCCCTTACGACTTAGAATCATGGTCTGGGTGGTCCCTGTGAAGAGTCCTTAGCTATGGCACTCATCACTGGAAATCACGAGGAGTCTGAGTTGCACATTCTTCAGGACACATTGAAAGACCTTCCCCCAATAAATATGGGAGAAGAATGTTTCTCAGCTTCATGAAAAAGAGAACTCCATGAAGCTCAAGGGATTGCAACCTCCATTATAATGCATTAGCTCTGCTGCATTAGGTCCTGAGGTAAAGGCAACTTCATTGAAGCCACCTTGGAGGTTGCTTCTTTATACTGGCACATGATACGCTTTCAATGATTTAAAAGAGATACTTGTCAAGAACTTAGTTAAAACCTAAAGCCTGAGCTAGTTTAAAATATCATTGTTTAGATTCAAAAGAGGTTTTAAATTATTTTTTTATGTTGCCAGTTCTCTTTGTGAAATGAGAGCCACTTCTGAGCTACAGTCTACCATGTTTTCTCCTCGTTACTGCAAAATCAAAAGGAGCAAAAGTTAATATAAAATATACTGGGGAGGTAGCGTTCTTGGTGTCCAAGGTGAGGAACTGACACCTGTCTCAGAGACCATGCATTTGTTAGGAATCACAGACCTCCAATCTGGGTCATGGGTCTTCAAGCAGTTTTCAGACATTGGCCACCAGTCCACTTGAACCCATGGAGAAGGGGGTTATGTAACTCCAGCTCACAGGGTTCCATCCACAAAGCTCTTAACTGGAGCAGATGTCTAGCCTTACTGACTGCCCACTATTTAAACCAGAAAGAGGAACAAGAAATTGCCTGATTCACTAGGTGAATCGCTGGCTGGCTGCTACTATGGACCCTGCCTGCCTGACTCCTGAGGCCCTGCTTCCCCATCTGTTCCTACTGTCTGCCCCCCACCCTGTTCCTGTCCTGTCATCTGTTCCCAGTTCATGCTCTTCTGCCTCATTCCAGGACGTTGCTCATATGCCCTATCCCTTATGCTTTGACCCCTGGGTTGATGCCTGCCTCTGTCTCTGATCTTTGGCTCATGTTACAGAATCCTGACTAACCATTAGGCTTTACCACCCACTCCCCACAACATTCCACATCCTTCAGGATAGAGAGATAGAGAATGTGATTGTAATTGTAAATTGCCAGAGTAAGGCAATAATGAATAATGAATAATGATAAGCCTTTTAATCAGAGATGGTTGGAAAAATGTTGATGGAACTGTATTCCATCAGGATAGCCAGATCTGTCAAAATCAAAACACTTTATGAAATCATGTCAATTTCACCAGACTTTCACTGGGGGTGGGGTGGAATTCTGATGCTAATGAAGTGTCCCATTTTGACATTATCAGAATGAACCGTTTTGATTTTTCCTTTAAAAGTGACTTCATGTCAGATTTTTATTTTGCATTATATTATATATAATAAAAACATTCAAAATTTAAACATTTTGAATGACCCAAACCAAATCTTTTTTTCAGAATTTTCTTTCACAAATAATTTAAAAATATTCAAGTTTTATCCTGTTTGGAATTAAAACATATTTTGAAATCATCTGTGAAATGGAATTTGTCTGCTCAACTCTACTTAGAATGAATAGGTGCATTGCTCATTTTTAATTCCTCAGCGCAAACTATCTATTTCCATTCCACTATACATAGTTACTGCTTCCCACTCCTTCACCACATCAGGAATACAATTGATTATCCTGTTCAGAGGTTCCCTAATTATCCTGGTTTAATCTATGTGTCAAACAGTAGGCATATCCAATGTCATGGTTAACATAGTGCAGTTTTGCTGTTCTTTCTCCACTAGAGGTCTCTCGAGATAACACTAGGAAGTATCTTAAAACAACTTTTAACAGTGGCTTTTGGAATTTATTGTTGTGTGCATATGTACACAACTGCATGAGAAGCATTTCCTGTACTAGCAGTTTACAGCTGTATTAAAGAGAGACACAATTCATAAAGTGTTGATACATAAAATTCGTTACAATCAAGTTAGTCAATTTAATTGTTTTTAAATCTCCCTTTTCCTTTTGTGAGATTAAGTATAAAATAGGGCCAAATTCTCAGCTGCTGTAAATAAAGCCATTTATTTCAATGAGCTATGTGCATCTACACCAGCTGAGGATCTGGCCCTCTAATATTAGTACTGTCTTAAAAACTGGTCATAATACACTGACATAACATTTTCTAGTTGCACATTTCACATGTAATTCCATTGTCTTCAGTGGAGTTACATTTACGTGGGTGAAAGATCAAAATCATATATATGTTTTCAGAACCTTGGGAGTCATGCAATTGCACGTACAATATATGCAAAAAGAGTGATTGCATATACAAGTCGATAAGATGGTAGCTGATTTCTACATATATAGGCACGCAGTTGCATGTATATTTTTGCATAAATACTTCAAGCTGCCTCCTTTAAAAACTTGGCTCAAAGAGCATGTTATAAAAAAGGAGAGGGTCATTTATAAGTTGATATTCACATATCTCTGTTGAAAAGAAATAATACCATCTGTAGATTCAAACTGTAAACAGCTGGAATGGCCTGTCTTGTCAATAGCAGAAATATTTTGTCCATTGTTATAGCATATAGCTATTTTAACCCCTAGCACACAGATGGGCTGCAGGCTCAAATTTCTTCCTGGTTAGGACTGAGTCTGTAACCCCTACATATATGTATGTGCAGGACTGGGATCTTACTCTCACTAATACAAACTATGTCTGCTTTTACACTACTTTGAGTTCTGGTGTAAATTTCCACAATGCAAACCCAGATCTATTGTTATTGAATCAGATGCTCCATTAATAAGATAGCACGCAGGTCATCCTGCATACATATAAATAAATAAAGAGACCAATCAACATGGACAGGCTCTCTCATGCTCAGGGAACAAAGCGACAGATAATTCAAAGACATTACAAAAAGTAAAGGTCTGATTCTGCACCACTGCAGTCAATGGGAACATTGCCATTGTCTTCAATGAATGCAGGTTGGAGCCCTGAATGTATATTCCTATAGCTGGCATTTCTTGACTGATAACATCTCTATTTATTTTTATTGACTTTGAATTTCAAGATTTTTTTTTTGTAAATTACATTGTTTTTATGTTTATAAAAAGCTATCCCTTCTAGCCTTAAAGTCTATGATATTAGACAGTGGAGGACTGGATGGCTCACTGTCTCAGGATATTGGTAATGGGATGTGGAGCCTTTCACCTCTAGGTCATCACCACTTTGAAGACAGTCCAGGATAGCAGTAATGAAAAGTTAACCATCAGCATAAACTAAAATTTACCAGCTGATGGTTGTTTGGTGGCCTGTGCCTGCTAACCATTATATCCTCCTACTATTTTCTCTCCTTCATCCAATTTGGATTTTTCCCTCCCTCTCAAATCAAATGGTGCCAATGGAGCTCTGAGGGTTTGTAGCTCTAACACATGGGTGTTCTCCTGACTGGCTCTTGACCTCCTACTCTAGTCCAATATACGTTAGCCAAGTGTGGATATTTAATGACTGTCAGAACTAGGAAGGTAGCTGTGCATCTTTCCTCTTTCTACTCTGACTGCCTCTCCTTGGATTGTCAGCTTCTTGCCATTACTATCTCAGGCAGGATGGAATCTCATGAGTCTTCCATTCTTAGACTGGGACCCAGCTTCCCTACTCTGCATATCAACTGTTTACCATTTTGCAGGCCCAGCTGGGTTTCAAGGAACTGTGTTTCAATCCCTCAGGAACCTGTATTGATCAACAGCCTTCTTACAACAAAGTTTTATTCAGCAGTTTGGCGGGGGGAGGAAAGCAGTAGAAAAAAGATTTTAAAGCAACATAACTTATAATGCTTTGTCTCACCTAGTCTTATGCTTCACTACAAGTAAAGTTAGATAAACTTTCCTCTTCAGTTATAGGAAGAGAACTGAACCAATTTACATTCCCCTAGCAAACCCAGATCTTCCTGTGTGTACATGGGACTCAAACATCTAGTTCTCTCCTGTTTGAACCAGTTTGGGTGCTCCCTTCAACACTGGACGAGAGCCATTAAGGCTGCTTGCTCTGGCATAGTCTATTAACAACCCTTAAATGTAAGTTCTCTGGCCATTATTAGAAAGGGCCTCTCTTTCCCTAGGTGGGTAGGCTCTGCTCCCCACACAGACCCATATGGTAAAATATCTATCCCCATTTACAGTACAGACACCATGATAGTGACAGATACGGTGTCAAGAATTATTAACAATCACCCCCATATTTGTCACAGCAACTGAGGGAGAAGAATGGACCAGCTTCTTGCAGGTATGCAGGATGGCTAAATCATCAGATGAATTGCACAATTACGAAGAACACGGGCAGATGGAAGAGGCAAGGAAGAAATGTGGAGTGGGTAGAAGGCATAGCTAGAAAAATAAAATGCAGGTCTCCTCTGCAGAGTTTAGATCTCCTTCAACTCTGTCTGGAACATAAGTTTGAGTGCATTGTTGAACTGAATCCATACTGCTGTATTTATGCCGTGGAACAAAGTGTCACCATATTTTTTTATAGTAATTGTTTCTGGTTATCTTGGTGTGTGTGTGTGTGTGTATACACATATATACATGTAAGTGTTACATATATATATATATATATATGTAAATTTTGAATTTTTTTTAAAGAATTCTAAAAATATTTGCTGCAGATCACATACCAAGAGACAAAGACTACACATGTATGAATAAACAGCCATTCTCCACTTTAAAATATGTGTATTCATACTACCCTTTGATATATGTATGTACCACATCTTTTTTCTCTTTAATGAAGTTTGACAATTTGTGACAGGACAGAAAGGAAATTCATTATATTTAGTAATAGAAAACCCATTTCTCATTTTTCCAGAGCCAAGCAGCTGCAATGAAATTGCCTAAACCACTATATCACAATTCCCCACCTTTGTGGTTCTTAAGGTCACCCTCAAGGGTCTTCAATTTCCTTATGTTCACAGCTTGGCACCTAGTAATTTTCAGAATCAGGAAATATAAGAAAGCTATATATTTTTTATTCTAAGAAGGAATTTTTTTGATTTAGGAAGAAATAAATCTGTCAGGATGAAAATATTAAAAATAAGAACCTTGACTGTAATAATCACAGCAGTGTCATTGCCAATTTTGTTTAGCAAACTTTTGAAAGAAAATTTTCAGCATGACAAAGAAACTTCACATCTCCCCCCAAAGAATTGTCAACAGAAGGAAAATGGAATTTTTATTTCATTAATCAGGGAGGTTTAAGGGTAATTTATGGTAATAAGCCGAATACTATGAAGAATTACCTTTCCTTAAAAAGTTATTCTGCATGCTTGCTATTACCAACTTCACTGGATTTTCAGTTACTAAAGTGAAGCAAGATTAGATCTGTTTCTTTGTATTATAAATAATCATATGCTGTGTATACTGGTATTAATTTTGGTGAATTGTTACAACTCACTCTGAAGGATTTCATGTCTTGTAATAGGCAATAATACAGTCTTCAACTTATGTCTCTAAGAACAGCTTCAGAGCCAAATTGAATAATTCACTCTCTTTGGGCTGTGCAATGAGGTGAAATAAAGGTTTCCTTTGTGTATGATTATATTTCCGTTGAAGATATAGCAATTACATTTCTGAAGGTGGGCTTCTGTTAATTCTTAATAATGTATCACTTCTAACAGAAGGAGAACAAATGTTCCGTTTCAGTTAAATATTTGGTTTTAGGAGGTTTCCTTGTGCCAATTAAAATCTACTCTCTAATGTTTCAGGGAAGAATTTTAATCTTAATAATAAGAAAATCATTAAAATGAATGGTGCAAAAATACTATGTAGTATATTATAAAAACAAACCCTGAGAAAAAAGTAAACACTGAGCAAATATTTATTCAGTTTGCTACAAAAAATATTTATCACCACAGCTATGTTAGTTTTTCCTGTTACCATGTCTAACTGAAAATGAATTTTCTATCTGAACTGCCAGTATGCATGTGATCAAACTTTCCTTCCATTCCAAGATTACAGGGTGTCTTCTGCCCACTTGTTTTACTTCTGCGTGGCAAATACAATTACTACTAAGTTTCTGTAAGAAAGGTTAATATTTTGTAAAAACCCAAACAGTGTGGTTATCAAGAGCGTTTGAGCCAAACTAACTTCTTTTGAATACTAATAAATACTAAGGCAGATAGAAAGCGCATTGCAAAAATTTAAAATGCTCCAAAAGCTTTAGACTAATGCTGAATTTTCATGGTTAAAACTGGTTTAATGTCACAACTTTAATTGTCCATTTTCAGAAAACAGCACAGCTAATATACCAATGAAATGCAAGCTTGCTTGTTGTATTCTTCAGGAGCAGGAACTATTTCAACATCAATCCTGAATGCCTTCAACTTGCATCAGAGCCAAGCCCCAAGTGCTGTGAAGAACTATCATTCCACTTTGCTGAAATAATCACGCATGTTCAGGAAGCCATCCCAGACAGCATGCATCCATGCTGCCTATACCCAACAACCAACAGCAGCAGCTCTGCATTCCCAGCATTTAATTCACTTATCAAGTTCTGGACACCCTAATGGAGTCCCAATCTGTGACTTGTGAATCTGATGCAGGCCCTAATTGGCATGAGAAAGAGAATCATGAATAATTGGCACAACTCCTAACTGAAACAGTCAATGAATCATTCAGAGAAGGAATCTTACCTTCCTCTTTCAAAGATGCAATACTCTGACCAACACTGAAGAAACCCATTTTGGATACATTGGTTCTAGTAAACAGATGCCAAGAACTGAATTTCCCATTCCCGAGTAAGCTCACAGAGAAGATAACCAAATGTTGACTACAAGCTCATCTAACAGAAGGTAACATCCTGGACCTGGCCATTCAGGCCAGGATGTGGAAATGAAACTGTCTTAGTGGCATCGATGGATGATCTTTTCCTATCAATGAATCCAGGACAGACAACGTCTCATCCTCCTGGGCCTTTCTGCCATATTTGACACTGTTGACCAAGAGATTCTGCTGTCTCACTGAGAGAGACAGCAGATTATACTAAAATCATTTGAGTCCTTCCCGGAGGGATGCACTCAATGAGTAGTGATGGGAAACTGCACCTTCACTACCAGACCCCTCACTTATGGAGTTCCACAAGTACCAATTCTCTCTCAGTCCTTTTCTACTACTAGGAACTACTAGGAGAACTGATCAACTTAGTCCATAGTTTAGGGTTACTCTTCGATCCATAACTAACACTGAGCTCTCGCATAGCAACAATACCCTCTCCTCTTGGCTAGAAGACTTCATCTCATCCTGGAAGGCAAAAAACTGGCTTTGTTATTCATGCTTTTTGTAACCTCTAGGTTGGACTACAGTAATTCATAAAATTGGGCATGAAACCTTCAACACTTCAACTAGAATAGAATGCTATAGCATGTCTCCTCAGTAACACACGCTACAGTGAGCACATCAGACCTGTCCTCAGCTCTGTACGTTGGCTTCTCATAAAATTCTGAATATTTTTTCATAACTACAGAGTAGCATATCTATGGACATATTGCTCCTCAAGGTGCACTGACAACTCTCACTAATGTACATGTATGCTCATTAAGGCATATCTCAATGAGAGACAGCTGAGACTTATTGATAAATCTTTGTTTATCTCTTCCAAAATGCAAGTGTGATTCCTCTAATGTTGCACGGATTAGACTTAAGTAGTTGACAATATAAGTATTTTGTTTTAGGGGAAATTTGAATAGGAATCAACACCTAGGAGGATTTTACATCTGAAGACGTGTTATGAGCCATTATAGCTGACTTTGTCACTGTGGAGATAGTCGTGAGGGAAAAATCTAGAGAGATGATGAGCACCTCTTGAACACATGTAATTCCAAATGCAAATGTTTTAATACTCCCTTGTTTTCTATGTTTATTTTATATTGTCTTTATCTAGCATTTCTCTCCGAATGGTATATGGTGCAACAGCAGATTATGACAGTGACCATATGTTCAAATCATTTATTGTTGTTGTATCTGGGAGGGTTGCTATAGATGTGGATCTGATGGTATTTGTTATCAACTCTATTTTGGGGGTGATTATACTGTAGAATGACTATTCTAGCTTCCATCAGGCTGAGACGTGGCATAAATATGCAACTTGCCAATGTCAAACATCAGGACGGGGAGCTGTCATTAGTGTGACCAGATGTCCCAATTTTATAGGGACAGACCCAATATTTGGGACGTTGTCTTATATAGGCGCCTATTACCCCTACCCCCGTCCTGATTTTTCACACTTGCTGTCTGGTCACCCTAGTTGTCATGCTTTCAACTGAACTTCAACAAGATTAGCACTATAACTTCAAAGTTATTGGAGCACTCAACATTCATGTACTTCAAAAAGCAGCTTCTGCCTCTACCAGCATCATTGCACTAGCGGCTACTGCAGCTGCCATGAGACTATTAGTTTAAACTATTAGTTTAAATTTGAATGGCTAAGACATAAACATTAAACACTTTATGAATTTTAATTGATTTTTATATAAGCAAATTGTAGAGTTTAGTGAGAAGAGCAGGTACAATTCATACCTAAGAAGTGACATACTCTGTAAGTACAGATGGAAAATAGGCAAAAATAATCTTTACACCTAGGTAATACACAGTCACAAGTGGTTGTCTTGGGAAAGAAGCAATCAATTCCAGACAAATCACTGATGTTATTGCTGGGTAAACTTATCAAAACCTGAGTTCATAAATCTTCTAGTTTACAGCAAACCATGGTGACGGCTTCTTCCCCTTGCTTCACCAATCACTTGAAATTAGGGAAACCATTCTCTATCTAACTAGCTGTCTAGCTGAGTTATTCAGTAGCAAATAGTCAAGCATGCAAATATATGTCAGATCACTAGATGGCCTCCTCCCACAAAATTTATTTTCTTTCCTAATTCTGCCTTATCAACAAACCAATAATATGATCTTTTAGTAAACAGGAGTCATGTACAATACTGAGCACTTTACAATGCAAATTCCTGTCATCATAAATGGCCTGGTTCTGAAAAAGGAATCAAGGCCTGAGTAAAAGAGCTCTGTGATCATGAAAAAAGTCTTGCACCTAGAAGGTTATAGGGAAGGAATTTTCTGCCACAATAAGTGCAGCCGGGGTAGAGCAGCCAGGTACCTAGCTCACTAATGGATGGTGCTGCGAATCTGGGGAGCAATGGAAACAACACCTTGCTCCTTTCCCAAGTGAGGTTTTTCAATATGTGAGCGTGTGCATGGACCCTCAGGCCACTACCTCATACGTAGGTGACACAACCATTTCTCCCTCTATATTCCTTGGCATAGACCCCATGGACTGCGGGTGGTGCAGAATCCTCCTGAGCATGTTTGCTCCATCTCTGGACCTTTCCTGGTGCACACAGTCTCTGCTACAATAGGTCCTCACATGGCTCCATAATTCTCCTTAGAATCTGGTCCACAGGGCCAGATTTTCAAAATGAACCACACACAATGGCATCAGTGTAGTTGCACACACCTATGTTATACATACAGTAGATATTCACATGTATACAAACGCCTGTGTAACTGGCCCTGCTTGAGGCCAAAATGTAGAGTGAACCCAGGCCTTCTCACAGTAAATGAGCCTCTGCTGTTTGAGCTCCTCTCACTGGCAGCCATTGTAGTTGTTAAGCTCATCTATTGACCAGCCACTAGACCAGGACAAAGACCCACAATCATACTGCTGGCTCTATGTGCACCTAATTTATTAATTCATCGTGTTATTAGTATATTATTTGTATATATTGTATATATTATATATTATATATGATTTGTATTATCACTGCACCTAGGAGCCCTAGTCATGGACCGGGATCCCATTAAATGTTAAGGGTATTAAACAATAACAAACTAATGTGAGAGGACCGTGTTGCTAGGTGCTAGTAACTGAAAGGTGTTGCTTCTGCAATGGAAGTTTATCACTAGACCAGGATAAACTTGAAGGAGGTGAATGACTTTTTTTAAAAGTTGTTATTATTTCTACTATGGTGGCACCCAATAGTCTTAATCAGTTTTAGCCCCCAACCCGACCCCTGCGCTGGGCACTATATACACCCATAGGAAGGAATGTGCCTGCCCAATGATCTTACAACTTAATTTTAAGAGTCAAATTGAAAGTAGGAGAGTTATAATTTAAAATATGCTACAGAGCATATGTTTTGGAGTGTTAGCTTTTAAAGCTGTTGGATAGTTCATGTGATTTCACAGAGCGATTAAAGTCAGTAAAATAAATTGCACAAGTGACTAAGAGAGCAAGGTAACTGAAGTGAAGAAACACTTCCAGACTGTTTACTGTTCTTCAAGAAAAAGAGACACCACTTAATCAAATCTTGTACTTGAGAGAGTTCTACAAGTATGTAGCACTTCCAGTTCTGTGGTACTCCGTAAGGCCATTGACCTGACCTCTTGGCTGGGATTGTGGTTTAACTGCTAGTAACTTATGAAGATGCATTGGTATCAGCATCTGACTGCAGGAATTGGTATCTTGTTCTATAAAATGTCTTTTGTAGCTGAGGTTAGATAAAGAGTAGCTGATGAGGGGAAGGGTTTTCAGTGGTACTGTGATGATGAGCTTCCCAAGGCGAATCCCCTCCCTCATAGGAACGAGAGGTCTTAGGATAAGGCTCTACAAAGCAAAGTTCACCTTTGAGGTGTAGCTGGTGCAATCATTTTACCCAGTTCAATACAACAGGAGATAACTGCCCCCATCAGGAGCAGGTCATCTGTAACGTGATGACCTGTATTTTATAATTTGCTCAGACAGTCCCTGATCCAGCACCCAGCGAAGACTTTCACTACTTTCAGTAGGCATTGCATTAGCACCTTACGATGGTAATGAGTGTCATATAAGTATCTAGAGTGATATAGACAGATATAACAGCTGATCATGTCGGGTTTATGCACAAGAGTTTAATGGGTAGGGAAGTATTTAATATCCATGGGACACTAAAGCTTTTGCAGAGATTTCATTGGGTGTGGAATTGCAAACTGTAAAACTTTAGCATCTTTGCTTCACTAACTTTTCTCATATAATTCTTAATTCTTAACTCTTTGCTGCAGTTGGTGGCAGTGGTGAGGCTTCCGCAAAGCAGAATAAAAAGCACTGAGCCTTAAGTGAATGAAACAAGAGGAAAAAAACCATTAGTAATATGTCAGAGTGAGAAAAAAAATGAAGTGGTTAGTGTTAGAAAAGTATTTATAAAATTTTTGAGGGACTGCATGTCTATATAAGGACTAGTTTTTGACTTTGAAGTGTTGCAGAAATTTAGAAACATTATACTCACTTCACATGTTCTGCAGATAGAAACCCTTTGGCTACAGTCCCCTAGTCAAAGAGTGGCTGAATTTAAGGGGAATTGGGCCCACTCCTACCTGTGGCTAATCAGCTCCCTCCCAGATGATGCTGTGAAGCTGGGAATCAAGTGATAGCTGGAAGATCACCTGGTCGTCATAACAACCAACAAGAGCTCAGTTGCTAGTGAGAGCCATAAAAAAGATAATTCTTGGTCAGGGGAAAGAACCCAGTTCAGAAGTGACTCCCAGGTGAATGGTCTGTGAAGTGCAATCCTGCAGGGAGCAGACTAGGAAGGAGAAGGATGCAGTGAGGTTCACCTTGACTCCTCCGCATTTGGGGCGGCAGAATGTAATACTGTAGAGAATAGCTAGGCTTCTGCAGCAGACACTGGGGCAAGGGAAAAGATATGATTGATATGTTGAACTTTTGTTGAACTGTTTTATTTTGAATGATATCTTTTAACTAAAATTGAATCCCTGAAGTAAAAGGGCTAGAATTCTATGGCGGGAGAGTGTTCTTTGGTGCACAGACTGGTGAAATACATGATGTATTTAAGGATTAGGTATGAGGAACTGGGTGACTATCATACTACCCTCAGGGATAGCTATAGTTCCTGAACTCCTACCTTGGGACAGCAAAAGGTCCCCACTGATAGCAGATGAAGGAAGGGAAAAAACATAGTTGGTGATCTATGTCCTTGACCACAAACCTCTCCCCCGCCTCAAAGAAAATAGCATAATCCACATGATCCTCACAAAGGTCATGGGTTCCAATTGTGAAATAGAAGAGTTTGTTACATCTATAAGTAGTTTTAGTGATTCAAAAATATTATCTATTTTCATTGCTTCAATCTGTTCAATCACTTGTTTCCTACTACTTCCTTGAATTACGGGCATGGAAATATAGGCTGATATTTGGTCAACACTAAACATTAATCATTGGTTTGTAGTATTGATCATAAACTTTTCATTTACTACAGTTAGAATGAGAAATAACCAGCTAATGAATTCAACATTGAGAAGACTGAACAATAAGAGATTTATCTAGTACCATGTTAGCCAGTCTCCTGATCACCTTTCAGAAGTTTTAAGAGGCTAGCAAACAACACGTCAATTCAAAACTTCACCCACCCCCCTCTTTTCAACAACCAAAACCAGTTGATTGCAGTCACTAGCCATGCTCTTCTCTCCAACCACCAATGACTCCACCCATTTACTCTGTCCTCCAGGCTTCTAGATAGTTCATTAGTAGTCTGATTGTTTTCTAACAGGCACAAGAAGAACGTTGATGCTTTCTTCATTTCCCATTTTTACTTTTTACAATAAAGTTTGTATTTTCAGAATGAAATTAGAACCTATGTTTCCAGCATCAAAAACCTTTTTCTTTGAAAAATCAGACAAGCCTGACTAAAATAATATTTACAAAAATACGCCATTTCTGGAAAAAATAACAGGGTAGACAGGAAAACAGAATCAGATGTTTCTTTATCTATAGGTACAAATTTTATGGAAGACTATTTAAAATACAATAAAAATTGTAGCAGTATAAATACTTTTTCATTCATCAGCCTACGTGGTAATTAAGAAAATAGAGTACTTCCACCACTCCAAACCTGCTATATCATTTTATACCAATAGTGTGTCCATTAAAAGACCCAGAAAAAAAAACTGTGGCAGTTAATCACACTGTTCCTCCAGTGCCATCTGACTCCTTTTGTAAGCTCTTGAGATAGTATTTTTGGTTGGCCACGGAACTGGAAAAAGTTCAGAGAAGGGCAACAAAGATGATCAAGTATCAGAGGGGTAGCCATGTTAGTCTGGATCTGTAAAAGCAGCAAAGAATCCTGTGGCACCTTATAGACTAACAGATGTTTGGGAGCATGAGCTTTCGTGGGTGAATACCCACTTCGTTGGATGCAAGTAGTGGACATTTCCAGGGGCAGGTATATATATGCAAGCAAGAAGCAAGCTAGAGATAACGAAGTTAGTTCAATCAGGGAGGATGAGGCCCTGTTCTAGCAGTTGAGGTGTGAAAACCAAGGGAGGAGAAACTGGCTCTGTAGTTGGCAAGCCATTCACAGTCTTTGTTTAATCCTGAGCTGATGGTGTCAAATTTGCAGATGAACTGAAGCTCAGCAGTTTCTCTCTGAAGTCTGGTCCTGAAGTTTTTTTGCTGCAGGATGGCCACCTTAAGATCTGCTATTGTGTGGCCAGGGAGGTTGAAGTGTTCTCCTACAGGTTTTTGTATATTGCCATTCCTAATATCTGATTTGTGTCCATTTATCCTTTTCCGTAGGGACTGTCCAGTTTGGCCGATGTACATAGCAGAGGGGGATTGCTGGCATATGATGGCATATATTATATTGGTGGACGTGCAGGTGAATGAACTGGTGATGGTGTGGCTGATCTGGCTAGGTCCTGTGATGATGTCGCTGGTGTAGATATGTGGGCAGAGTTGGCATCGAGGTTTGTTGCATGGATTGGTTCCTGAGCTAGAGTTACTATGGTGCGGTGTGCAGTTACTGGTGAGAATATGCTTCAGGTTGGCAGGTTGTCTGTGGGCGAGGACTGGCCTGCCACCCAAGGCCTGTGAAAGTGTGGGATCATTGTCCAGGATGGGTTGTAGATCCCTGATGATGCATTGGAGGGGTTTTAGCTGGGGACTGTATGTGATGGCCAGTGGAGTCCTGTTGGTTTCTTTTTTGGGTTTGTCTTGCAGTAGGAGGCTTCTGGGTACACGTTGATCTGTTGATCTGTTTCCTTATTTCCTCGTGCGGGTACTGTAGTTTTGAGAATGCTTGGTGGAGATTTTGTAGGTGTTGGTCTCTGTCTGAGGGGTTAGAGCAGATGCGGTTGTACCTCAGTGCTTGGCTGTAGACAATGGATCTTGTGGTGTGCCCGGGATGGAAGCTGGAGGCATGAAGGTAGGCATAGCGGTCGGTAGGTTTTCGGTATAGGGTGGTGTTAATGTGACCATCACTTATTTGCACCGTGGTGTCTAGGAAATGAACCTCTCGTGTAGATTGGTCCATGCTGAGGTTGATGGTGGGGTGGAAGCTGTTGAAATCGTGGTGGAATTTTTCCATTGTCTCCTTCCCATGAGTCCAGATGATGAAGATGTCATCAATGTAGCGTAGGTAGAGAAGGGGCGTGAGTGGACGGAAGCTGAGGAAGCGTTGTTCCAGGTCGGCCATAAAAATATTGGCATATTGTGGGGCCATGCGGGTGCCCATAGTGGTGCCACTAATCTGGAGATCTATATTGTCATCAAATTTGAAATAGTTGTGTGTGAGGATAAAGGCACAGAGCTCAGCAACTAGTTGTGCTGTGGCATCATCAGAGATACTGTTCCTGACAGCTTGTATTCAATCTGTGTGTGGGATGTTTGTGTAGAGAGCCTCTACATCCATGGTGGCTAGGATGGTGTTTTCTGGAAGGTCATAAATGCATTGTAGTTTCCTTAGGAAAGCAGTGGTGTCACGGGGATAGCTGGGAGTGCTGGTGGCATAGGGTCTGAGTAGAGAGGATGATCAAGTGTATGGAATGGCTCCCATACAAGAAGAAACTAAAAACTGAAAGGGCTGTTCAGCTTAGAAAAGAGAAGACTAAGGGGAGATATGACAGAGGTCATAAAATCATAAAATTGTGACTGGTGTAGAAAAGATGAATAGAGAAGTGTAATTTACCCTTTCCCAGAATACAAAAACTAAGGGTCACCTGATGAAATTAATAGGCAGTATGTTTAATACAAATGAGGAAATACTTTTTCACACAACTCACAATTAACCTGTGGAACACATTGCCATGGGATGTTATGATGGCCAAAAAAAAAGAACTAGATACATTTGTGGAGGATAGGTCCATCAATGGTTATTAGCCCAGAGGGTCAGGGATAGGGTGACTTTACATCCCGTTTTGACCAGGACAGTCCTTTTTTAAACCCTGTTCCGGCCATGCCGACTTTTCTGGCAAAAGCAGGCATTTGTCCCGTTTGTTCTTGCCGAGTTGATCACTTGGCAAGAGCAAACGGGACAAATGCCCAGTTTTGTCAAAAAAGTGGGATACAGAGGAACGTGGGGCGAGTGACAATGCCAGTCCCACGCAGGAGGGGAGTCAGGGCTTGGGAGGGGGATGACAGGCAGGGTTCGGGTGAGCAGAGACGGCAGCCCCAGCCCTGCACAGAAGGTAGGCAGGGCTCAGGTGCAGTGACGCCAGCACCAGCCCCGCGCTAGGGGGCAGGCAGGGTTTGGGTGAGCAGTAATGCCAGCCCCAGCTCCGTGCTGCGGGGGAGGCTTGGGTAAGTCACTCATGCCAGCCCTGCATAGGGGAACTCAGGCAAGAGGCTCAAGCCAGGACTGTGGCAGGGCATGGGGAGGGCTCAGGCCAACCTTATTCAGTGTCCCATTTTCCTCTTGGGAAATATGGTCACCCTAGTCAGGGATGTAACCTGATGCTCAGGACAACCTAAAATCTCAAACAGCTAAAAGCTAGGAGGAGAAAATGGAAGGTTCTCTCCAAAATTGCCCTGTTCAGTATACTCTCCCTGAAGCTCTGGTAGTGGCCACTGTCAGAAGACAGGATGCTGGGCTAGATGGAACATTGGTCTGATCCACTATGGCTGTTCTTATGATTTTGTACCTATCACATGGCTATGCTGCTGCTATGGGTGTCTCATCTGTATTACCCTCCCCTTGGAACCACTTTTATTTGCATCATTCCCTTGATTAAAAAATCTGTAAACATTTTTAGCCACTTTAAAAAAGGATCCCTAGAAATCCATCACAGGAGAGTGGGGTTTTTTGTAATGCTGACTGCTCTAACGTCTGGATGAGATTCCATTTATACCTATCTAAATTTTGTAATCAAATGTACTTGCAGATTTAAAATGATGCTTTCTATTATTTGTTTCAATTCCTGTAATATAAAAGTTTTCCCTCACAGTTTCTGTGTTGCTGAAGTACTGAAAATTGCTGTAGCTACTTTACACGGCAGTTGTTTTCATTTCTGCTCAGTCAGTTTATGTTTTTGTCATCTAAGCCACTAGTTGTAAATTGGCCAGTTAATTTTCTTGGCTACCAGTTGTTCCTATTTAACAGAATCATGAAGCAGTTTCACAAAATGTCATGTCTGCAGTGTAATAGAACTGAATAGCTGATTTACGGAAAATAAAAAACACAGATGGTAGCAGTGAAAAACACGTCACAAAAAATCATACTCCTTATGTTGCTGCCTGTTTATTTCACTAGGTTGTCGCACTGAGATATGACAGCACATTTACAAAGTCAAGGTAAATACACTTGGCAATAGAAACAGGAATACAACTGTGTTAAAATCCTAAACATTAAAATGATTGTCATACTTCCATTTTTTATTTCAATTTTTTTTTATTTGCTAACTAATTATGGTGTCAGTTGACTAATAACACAGTTAGATACATTTATGTTACCTGAACAAGTATTGTGGTACAAATAAGGGGTCTGATCCAGCAGGGTGCTGGGATCTAGCAACAGTCAGTGGGAATTAAGGGTGATCAGACTCTTTCAGATTCAGGCTTTACGGGTCTAATCCTTAGGATATACTCACACAGGAAGTCCCATGGTAGTCAAAGGAGATACTTGTGACAACAAAGGATGCAAGTTTAGGCCCCAGTTTATCAAAAGTGATTTATGGCTTGTATATACAGGGAAATTGACTGGCATAGCTATAGCAGAATAATTATTCTGGAATAATTTTTATTCCAGAATAGTGTGTCCACATAGGGAGCTTATTTCAATATAGCTATAACAGTATAATTATTCTGCTATAGCTATGCCAGAAATATATCACAAGATTATAGGGCTATTTATATGAATAAATCATTAAATTGTGTTACTTCAAAGTAAAGGTGGCATGTTTTATAAAGAGAGAAATTATTATACAAAGAGTTCACTGTTAGCAAATATATAACAATTATTTAGTGGGAGATTTTCAAAAGCATCTAAGGATTTAAGAGCAAAATCCTTACCCTAGAAAGTCAGTGATAGTTGTGCTCCTAAATTCCTTTGGTGCATTTGAAATATTTCCCTTTAGCTGAAGTATGTAAAGAGCCATTTGCCACAACTTGCAATAGTATGAAGTTTTCCCCTTCTAACTCTTGTGATGTCCCTTGATTTTGTCATTTATCTAATATTTTAATACCTAATATATACAGCCACCCATCTGACATATTGTGATCCAGAAGTTCTCTGCTGATAATGATTATAATTTCTGCACTGATTATTTAGACATTGAAGATTAGAACTGTATAGTGCTCAAGAGCAGCAGATGCTACCAGTCAGCCCTCAGCAATAGCAGCAAGCAGCACCAGCAGTGAATAGCTCCGCATATAGATGTGAGAAATGGCAAGCAATATCCTCAGACAATGTCTGACCTTCCACACACACACACTAGGGATGTCCCACAGGAGGAAAATTCAAATCACTCTGATACCAGTTTTTATAAGCAATTCTGTGAACAATTGTCTTTGAAAGTCACAGCATCCTTCCTTCTAGGTTCATTTACTCTAAAGTATGGGCAGAATTCTGTGCTGATTTACATTCCATGCAACCCCAATGACGACTCTGCAAAATTTTAAAATAAATATTTTAAACAGGTGAGGAAGAGGACTTACAGGGCTATATCCTGCTTGCTTTACTCAATATGTGTTAATCCCAGTGACTTCACCTAAGTACCAGTGAGCAATATTCATGGGCCATGGGTTTCATTGACTGTTTCTTCATTTTTTTTTCTCTGTAATACATATTTTAGAATTGCAATTTGTTTTCATAAAACATAGGATACTGTCAGAGAACCAGATTTTGCAACCCTCATTCACACTGGGTAAACACTTACCCATCATCATTGATGTCAATGGGATTACTTTTTGTTGCACTTCTCTGTACCTTTTCCAACTCTAATATATCTTTTTTTTAGCTGGGTTGACCAGAACTGCATGCAGTATTCAAGATGTGGATGTATCATGTATTTATGTAGTGGCACTATGATATTTTCTGTTTCATTAGCTATCCCGTCTAATGGCTCCTAACATTGTTAGCTTTTTTGACTGCCACTGCACATTGAACAGGTTTTTCAAATTATCCACGACACCAAAATAGCTTTCTTCTGTGGTAATTGCTAATTTAGACCCCATCATTTTGTATGTGTAGTTGGGATTATTTTTTCCAATGTGCATTACTTTGTGCTTATCACAAATTAATTTTATCAGCCATTTTGTCATGAAGTCACCCATTTTTGTGAGATTGCTTTGTAACTCTTCCATACCCTTGTGCCCATGAGGGTCTTTATGCATTGAGTGGTCCAACTGAACTCAAAAGAACTATTCACATGTGTAAATGTTTTCATGACTGGGGCTTAAATTATGGTGGTCTCTCACACATTCCTGAAATACTGGACATTCTGGTATTTCCAGGAATGGCACGAGTCTGCCCCTGCTGGTGTAACCCTGCTCCTGCTGGCATGAGGTGTGAGGTCACGCTGCACAGCGTGCGCCATTTTAAAGAGTGTGCCACTCCATCCCTGCTGGTGGGACCATGTGTGTAAAGTCATGCTGGCGGGAGCAGAGCAGCATGCTCTTCAAAAGGGTGTCCCCTGTCTGATAACAAACTAATCCACATCTGGGTTTGTCAGAATACCAGATGAGGGACAAACTGTGGAAAAGCAGGACTGTCTGGTTTAATACCTGGTGAGAGGCCTGCCTAGTTTTAGTGGTAGCAGATTGCTTGGACCCCACAAAACAATTTCCCATTTGGAGCAGAGATTGGTGACACAGGAGCCAGATATTTTCCCAGTGCAATCCTGTTTTCTGAAGTAGAGGTGGGAAGGAGGGAATGTAGCAAATAGTACCCAAAGAACCCCCGCTAGCAAAAATCTCAGACCTGGTACCTTGCCCTGTCCCAAGAGAGGCTCTGTTGGCTCTCACTCCCAGAGTACTTCCAGATGAACACAATCTCTATTCCACCTCCAGCCCTGGGCAGGGGATACCTAATCCAAGCCTCTGTACAACTGAATTGTTCTGGAAGCAGCCTGGCCATTAACATCCCCAAATTCCTAATGAGTCTCAGGGTGCAGTTACCAGCATTGCATTGTTCAATTTTTTGCCCTGGGTTACAACAATGATCCTTCATGGGGGAGCCATTAGCCTTTTTCATAACAACAGGTAACATTTGGCAAACTACTGAAACTCTCTGGGCCAGAGTGTCATTTATGCCATGGCCATTTACACCTATTTACATTTCAATTAAATTGACAGCCACTTGGAGTCAGTCCCTTCTGCACTGCTAGAGTGATGTAAGGGAGAATTTGTGTAAATGAGATTCTAGCCCATTCTTCCTCAGTCACTTCCTGGTCTGCAAGAATCTGGAACTGCTAATCTTTAGAAACACAGTCTAAAGCTCATCTCTTTTTAAGGGGAGCTGATAAAATGTGATGACTATCATTGTAGTATGTAAATACATGGTATTAAATTTCAAATGGTCTTATTATTTATGTTGATTTTGTTTGTGATATTTTCTATTTTTTAATTATTCTGAAAACACCCAGGGCAATAGATAGAAACTTTTGACCTGATCCTCCAATGCTTTGCATGGTAATTGCAAAGTGAATATAAAATGTGTGAGAAACATTCCCATACTCTCCACTCACTTGCCCTGGTGGAAGCACTTTCCACACACTTTGCGCTCATTTTCCATACATGTAGCTGACTACACAACTTGACAGGCAGTGGAGAATCATCCTTTTAAATATAACTTGAATGAGTAATAAATAATAAGAGTAGATAAGTAACTGTAGATGATTGCAAACTAATAATATCAAAACACTCATTGCTAGTATCTTCTTACAGTCCTTTAATCATTGTTGGAATATATTTCAATACAGAGCTACCCAAATTGTTCAAATGTAGGCACTTAGTTAGCCTTATAAATGAGATTTTCTCAGATTTGTCACTTTCTAAGGAGCATTCAACCAATGTGTTAGCATGTCTGGGGCGTTATTCCTCCTGCTGTGGCATTATGAAAATGTGCAAGGTGACACTCTTGATCCACCAGTCGATCCTTTACTCTGTATCAAGCTTTTTATTTGCAATTTGCTTTATGTCATGTGTCTTAGAAGACGCTGAAATATCATTATCACTAAGGTGAAGAACTGTTCATTGGACTGGAGGTCACTATTTATTAGAGGAACTAAAAATCCAAAATATGCTATCACAGGACACAATGAATCTTGTGTAAAACCAGCAATGTATTCCTCAGTAACTGTTTCTATTTTGATTGTTCTGTCTCCTGGAAAGAAACATAGAAGAGCTCATTCCCAGACTTTACACTAATAGTATTCACAGGGAAAAATACTACTATTTTACTTCTAGCTTTATGCAACCAGAGAAATACACAAACCCTTCCTTAGTGTCTCCAAACATCTTCCTTGTCACCCTCCTAAACCCTTAGTTACTCTGACAAAAGTTTCCTAATCTGTTCAATTCATACTGCTTTTCTATTTTTAATCTGAGAATTATGAGAAAGAAGACTCTGTGTGAAGATATAATTGCAGTATATGCACATCATTGCTAAGCAATAATTATTAAAACTAAGAAAAGAAAACCAGATATTCAGGACCATAAACATCCTTGCAATGTTGCGTCATTCTCCACTTGTTTTGGTGTAGTAGTTTTTCTACTAGTACAATGATCATTATTTTATATGGTGAGTTAATACTTTTGGATAATAAGTTAAGACTTTTGGATAATAAGGTTAAGCAAGAATTATGTGATCATGAAGCCAGTTGGATAACTTAGATAATGGAAATGAAGAAAGAGAGTTGATATTTTTTTCCAAACCAGTGAAATGTATACAGTTATCATATCACTAATTTATTGACCTTTTATTTGTTTTACTACTATCTAGGGCTGTCAATGAATCACAGTTAACTCACATGATTAACTGAAAAAAATCAATTGCGATTTAAAGAATTAAGCACGATTCATCGCAGTATTAAATGCACTGTTAAACAACAGAATATCCATTGAATTTTATTAAATATTTTTGGATGTTTTTCTACATTTTCAAATATATCAATTTTAATTACAACACAGACTACAATGTGTACAGTACTCACTTTATATTATTTTTATTATAAATATTTGCACTGTAAAAATGATAAACAAAAGAAATAGTATTTTCCAATTCACCTCATACAAATACTGTAGTGCAATCTCTTTATTGTGAAAGTGCATTTTATAAATATAGATTTTTTTGTTACATAACTGCACTAAAAAACAAAACAATGTAAAACTTTAGAGACTACAAGTTCACTCAGTCCTACTACTTATTCAACCAATCGCTAAGACAAACAAGTTTGTTTACATTTACAGGAGATAATGCTGCCTACTTCTGATATACAATGTCACCTGAAAGTGAGAACAAGTGTTCACATGGCAATTTTGTAGCCAGTCTTTGCAAGGTATTTACATCCCAGATATGCTAAACATTCGTATGCCCCTTTATGCTTTGGCCACCATTCCAGAGGACATGCTTCTATGCTGATGATGCTTGTTAAAAAAAAATGATTTAATTAAATTTGTGACTGAACTCCTTGCGGGGAGAATTGTATGTCTCCGGCTCTGTTTTACCTGCATTCCGCCATATGTTTCATGTTATAGTAGTCTTGGATAATGACTCAGCACATGTTCATTTTAAGAACACTTTTACTGCAGATTGACAAAACACAAAGAAGATACCAATGTGAGATTTCTAACGATAGCTACAGCACTCGACCCAAGGTTTAAGAATCTGAAGTGCCTTCCAAAATCTGAGAGGGACAAGGTGTGGTGCATTCTTTCAGAAGTTTTAAAATAGCAACACTCCGATGTGGAAACTACAGAACCTGAACCACCAAAAAAAGAAAATCAACCTTCTGCTGGTGGTATCTGACTCAAATGATGAAAATGAACATGTGTTGGTCCACATTGCTTTGAATTATTGAGCAAAAACTGTCATCAGCATGGACGCATGTTCTCTGGAATGGTGGTTGAAACATAAAGGGATGTATGAATCTTTAGCACATCTGGCACGTAAATATCTTGTGACACCGGCTACAACAGTGCCACGTGAATACCTGTTCTCACTTTCAGGTGAATTATAAACAAGAAACGGGCAGCATTATCTCCTGCAAATGCAAACAAACTTGTTTGTCTGAGTGATTGGCTGAACAAGAAGTAGGACTGAGTGGACTTGTAAGTTCTAAAGTTTTCCATTGTTTTATTTTTGAATGCAATTATTTTTTTTTGTATATAAGTCTACATTTGTACATTCAACTTTCATGATAAAGAAATTGGGCTGCAGTATTTGTATTAGAAGAATTGAAAAATACTATTTCTTTTGTTTTTTACAGTGCAAATATTTGTAATAAAAATAAATATGAAGTGAGTACTGTACACTGTGTATTCTGTGTTGTAATTTAAATCAATATATTTGAAAATGTAGAAAACACCCAATATTTAAATAAATGGTATTCTATTATTGTTAAACAGCATGATTAATTGTGTGATTAATCACAATTAATTTTATTAATTGCATAATTTTTTTAATCACTTGACAGCCCTACTACTAACCATACAAAACTGAACATTTTTTTTTCTGGAATTGGCCTTTCCAAAAAAACAAGCAAAAACAAAACCCAAAACGAAAGCAAACCTAAAACAGCAACAAGAACAACCACAACCACAAGAGTTTGACATGGGAAACAAAGTTTCTGATGTCAATATTTCTGCTCAGCCAATAATGACAAAAATTAGATCTACTAGGAAAACGCTTTTTAACCTTTATTCTTAGCATAAATCAAGAGGCTCATTTTTCACAGTCTCTTTCTATAGAATTCAATTAAAGGTCAGATTTGTAATGGGGGATCCTAATTATTAATGTATTGCCTATTTTGAATTATTAATAAGTTGACATATTTGCATAATGGGTAAAGAAAATGCCTAAGAACAACTTTTATAGCATATGAAGGTCCTTCAAAAATATTTAATCAAAGTCTTTTTCATGTTCTGAGGTACTTAGAAAATCTATTCAAAATATTTTACAATAAAAACTTCGTGTTGTTATTTGTCACCAGGTAGAATTACTTTTTTTTTTTTTAGCTTGGACATCATAGCTATGATTAGCAACTTTTGGTTGGACATAGATCTCCTATAAAATGAAAACGCTAACACATGCCTATATTCAAAATATTGTTTTATATTCTAAGGTGTCACAATGGTTTAAAACTACTGGAAAATGCATCCCTGAGAACAAAAAGAATTATTTGTTCTAAGTATTTGTCTCACATGTTGTTATATACTGTATTTGGCAAAATGAAAGCTTAATACACTGAATGTAGAAGCTTTCCTAGTATTGAAGCACACTGAAATTGTGTGATCTCTTGGCAAGTGTCTCCTGTACATGCACTGCTACAACAGAAAGCTGAAAGTTAATGGAAACATATGGTAACTAGGAGCTATATTTCTGAAAACAGTATGTCAGCATTTTGAAACCCTATAAAGGGAAATCCCAACAAACAATGACTTGTAAGCATGAAAGGTAATCATTGAAATTGATAGTGATGAAGTGGTGATCCTGTATCTACCTTATATTTTACATGAGTGCTGCTGAGATTGAAAAGTGTGAGAATCTGGTGGGTAAGTTAAGTTCTCTCTTAAAAATCAGAATCAAGCAGATGTTTGAATTTCCTGTGGTCATGTCAAAATGTTGCTTTCAGAAATATTTATTATAGACATGGGCTCAAACTGACCAGTGATCATAGGACACCCATGGAACTGTAGGCTACTGATTGAGAAACCCACTTTTTAACTTGCCAGATGAGTTATTGGAAGGTCTTCTCATCCAAATCAAAGGGTCTTCTCATCTAAAATTTCCAGACACAGGCTCTGATTACTATTGCAGTACTCCAGTCTTATCTCAGTGTAACTCCATTGATTTCAGCAGAGTCATACCAGTATAAAGAAGGAATAAAACTGTAGTGAATCAGACCTATATAGTTTATATTTTGGACTTGGCTGATTGAGGAGTAGTCCAGGATTCATCTGTCCTTTCTTCCCCTAGACATGCTTCAAGGTTAACAAAGGCTACACAGCAACAAGTGCGTGGGTGTGTATAGGGGGGCTGTTGATGGACAGAACCAATAATCATAAATTATGAAGTATAGAAGGTGAGATTCTTGGTCCCAGAGTCTGGTGACCTTATTATGTAGACTAATACCTTCTTTGTGAATAACCCCATTGAAATCAGTTCAACTACTGGTAAAGTACTACTCAACATGAGTAAATGTAGAAAAATCTGGCCCATGATATGTCCTCCCAGGGAGATGTATAACTCATTACCCAGGAATGAGGGATTTGTTCTGGTTTTAGACTGACTATTCTTCTTGCTAGATGGGCTTGCTAGGGATATCCATGGCCTTCAGGTGTTTGCAGAGATGGGGAAACTGCTGTATGTGTTGAAATTGTCTTTTAAAAATAAAGATCCTGGGTCAAAACCTGCCTTTGTTTATGATTGTATGACCCTAATGACTTCAATGCTATTGCATAGTTGTAAATGAGGGCAGAATTAGACTCCCTATTTTGTAAAAATGAGGTTTTTGCAGTAGTATAATGAGGGAAGTAAAAAGCCTAAACCATGCTAGCATGGCAGAATTGTTTCAGATAGCATGTTTTTCAGTTTTTAAACTAAAGATGTTCATGGTTCTTTCATAGATGTTATATTTGTGGACATAGTCACTCAGATATAACTTGGCATTATTTTACAATTGTACATTTTGTAGGCTCAAAGTAAACTTTTATGGCCTACTAGTGTAGTTTTCTCTGCTTATTCTTACTTATTTCACACTAACACAAACACAAAATGTAGGGTTTTTTTCACCCATATCTATTATCATTCCAATCCAACCATTAGCTAGTGAGTAACGTTCTGGCTTGAAGCCACTGGGAAGATCCTATTTTGCGGTTACTGCTACCACAAACCACAGTATCAGTAAATGCCAAGGTCTAGCTATAGGTCAAGGTCGGGCCAGGGAGATTATTGTTTGGGGAGAAGGTAAATGCCAAGGAGTAATTGTAAATATAGTTGTTCCTTGGTTGTTACACACCATCAGTGGAATTAAATTATGAGGAATGAAACATAACAATTATAAAAGTAACAAACTTGTGGAGCTAAAGAGCTTTGCCTCATAATACAGAAGACTTCACACACATCTTCCATTGTGGCTCATGTAGACCTACTGATATTTTTTAAAGCTACAATCTTATATGTTTCTTTGTCATCTACAGATATTTTGCATAGCAGGATTAATATGCTGGCTACACATTACAATACCCTGATCAAAGAATCTCTCTAATATTTGGCTATTCATTAACATCCTTTGGAAAAGGTTTCACTAAAAATGTATTTTTGAATGGATTTTATGTATGGGCATGAAGACTATTCATTTTAACCTAAGAAAGAAGCAACTCAGGCCATAATGATCACTCGGCAGAGTACTGTGCCATAAAAATAATTATTTGAGTTCATAGGATATGGACGGAGATACTCAATGACAGTGCTTCTCAAAGCCGCTGCTTGTTCAGGGAAAGCCCCTGGCGGTCCGGGCTGGTTTGTTTACCTGCTGTGTCTGCAAGTTCGGCTGATCGCGGCTTCCACTGGGTGCAGTTCGCCATCCTAGGCCAATGGGAGCTGCGGGAAGCGGTGCGGGCTGACGGATATACTGGTCGCCCTTCCCGCAGCCCCCATTGGCCTGGAGCGGCAAACCGCAGCCAGTGGGATCCACGATCGTCCGAACCTGCAGGCGCAGCAGGTAAACAAACCGGACTGGACCACCAGGGGCTTTCCCTGAACAAGCGGCGGCCTGACTTTGAGAAGCACTGCTCAATGACATGTAGTTTATATATACTTTACTGGTGCTCTATTCTGGGTATTAGTTCTCTGAAAGTTGCACGCTATCCACCTTCTGCTGCTTGTGCCAGTATTCTCTGGTAGGAGATTCTATTAGTTTCTTGTTCTTATATTACCATCATCACCATGGTATCTGAGCATCTTCCAGTAGTGCATGGCATGACTAACAACTTGTATGAAGTGTTGCTGTAGCCATGTTGGTCCCAGCATATTAGAGAGAAAAAGACGGTGAGGTAATATCGTTTATTGGGCCAAGATCTGTTGGTAAGAGAGACAAGCTTTCTTCAGGTCTGGGAAATGTACTTCGTGTGTCACAGTTAAATACAAGGTGGAACAGATAGTTTAGTATAAGTAGTTAACACATATTTCAAGGGACCATTCAAGGTGAACTGGCCCGTTAACACCTCTCCAGTCATAGGGGGAAAAGAGGAAAAAAAAAAAAAACAAGGGATATGGGGGTTTAAGTGGGTTATAGATTGTTGTAATAAACCATAAATCTAGTGTCTCTATTCATTCCATGATTTTTAGTATCTAGCAAAGTTATGAATTTTAGCTTCCATGCTCATCTTTTGAAGAAGCTGTTTTGCAGGTTTCCTTTGAGGATGAGGACTGAGAGGTCTGATATAAAGTGGTCATTTTGTGAAAAGTGTTCACCCACAGGTGATATGGTGTTTTTGTCTTTTATCATTTTTCTGTGTGAGTACCTTTGAGAGTGTAGTGATTGTCACATTTCATCCACATAGTTGTTTGGGGCACTTAGTGCACTGGATGAGGTTTGCCATATGTTGTGATAGGCATGTGTAGAACCTATGGATCTTGAAAGTTGTGTTGACGGGTGGTGTTGATCATGATAGCAGTGGAGATATGTCTATAGGTTTTGCATCTATTCTGGCAGGGTCTGGTCTGCTTTGAGTTGGTGTGTACTTATCTGTAGGGAGCTTGCTTCTGATGATGTGCTTGGAGAGACTGGGGGGTTGTCTGAAGGCCAGAAGAGGAGATTCAGGAAAGATTTCTTTCAGGATGGGGTCCCATCAAATATGAGTTGTAACTGTAGATGATACCGCCTATGAGCTCCAGTTTGGGATGGTAGGTGACAACTAGAGAGGTGCAGTCAGAGGGGTTTTATTTTTGTATTGAAGCAAGTTCTCTTTGGGTATTTTAGTGGCCCATTCCATGACATAATCTACTTCTCTGGTGGTGTATCCTTGGTTGATGAAGGTGGTTTTAAGTGTGTATCCTGGACTTTCTCCTCAGAGCATATTCTGTGGTAGATAACAGATTTCTTGGTGTGTTTGGAGTGGTTACTGGAACTATGAAGGCTGATGTAGTGATCCATGGATTTATTGTGCATAGTCTGTAGGGTTCCATTGTTGAAGCTGATTGTGGTGTCCAAGAAATGGATGTTAGTGTGGGAGTGTTGCAGAGAGAGTTTAATGGACAGGTGATAGTTGTTGATGTTGTAGTGGCAAACGATGAGGAAGTTTAGGTCATCTGTCCAGAGGATGAAAATATCATCAATGTATCTCAGGTAGATCATTGATTTTTGTAGTGCATATGTCCATAAATCATTCTTCAAGGTGGCCCAAGAACAGGTTGGCATGTTGGGGAGCCATCCTAGTACTCATGGATATTCCCATGGTTTGGACAAAGAGTTTGTTGTTGAATGTAAAATTGTTATGGATAAGGATGAAATGGATGTACAACTAACAAATGTCACCCATAATTAATTCTGTCTCTCATATAGGACAAGATAGGATGAGAACTGTGCTCTGAGGATCAAATCCTCAACTGATATAAATTGTTGTAGCTCCAATGATATCTATGGGTCTACATCAATTTACACCAGCTACAGCTGTGGATCTTTTTGTGACAAAAGAATAATAGATACTGTATTTTCAGTTTCCCTCTCCCATTAAAAATATTAGAATCAACTTTCTGTGTCATTTGAAGGATCATGGAAATTAGAAGTGGAAAAGGTCTGTAAGTTCATCATACTCCCACTGCAGTATGGTTCTCTATATCATAGTTTTGCAGAGCTTCTCTAATTTCCATTCTAATTTCAATATGAATTTTGCTAGCTCCCTCTGAAAGCTATTTCACATTCGACTAGCTCTCCTTGCTAAGCAGTTTCTTCTGATAATCATCCTACATTTTCATTCTATAAATGCCATTCACTTGCTACTACTTACATAACCTTGCTTCAATATAAACAAGTCTCCTCCCTCTTTTTAAAAAAATGTCTCCTCAGACAGGTATGTTAGCCCCAGCCAGTTTAATCAATTTTGTAGATCTTCTCTGAATTCCCATTCATTTGTCTGCATCTTCCTGGTACTGGAGTGCCTCAAAGAACAATAGTACTAGTGGCACCTTAGAGACTAACAAATTTATTTCAGCATGAGCTTTCGTGAGCTACAGCTCACTTCTTCGGATGCAATAAGAGCTATTGGTTGCTTGATGATACTGTTGATGTCTTGAGCAGACTTCTTCCAAAAGAAGTGACATATTCTCTCACATGCATCTTTAGATCCAGAATTGAGGGCCGCTCGAATTTCAAACCCGGATCCATAGATTCTGCATTAATCCACGCCTGCAGAGTGAAATAAAGAGAAAAAATAATAGCATAAGGAGAAAAAAATTAAGGGGTATGGACAAGTGAGAAAAATGTGTTTTAATATAGATTTTGATGAGGCAGGGAGAGAAAGGAAGACTTCCAAAAGAATCTAGCCATCAGCTGGGAGACTAAACTGTCCTGAGGGTACCTCTGGCTGCACATTGGTTCTGCCAAGGGTTCCCATGAACAAAAAGAACATTTAGAAGGATCGCTTCTGACCAGGAAAGCTTAATCACATGGGACCATATTACAGAACTCTGTGACTCAGTATGAAGTTTCGCAAACTAATAATTAACCCACTGAGAGACAAAAAGCCTAAAGGGAAAAGAGTGCCAGAAATATGTCTATAAATTAATTGGTTACAGTCAAAGGATAGAAAGAGAAACAGATTAAAAAAATAATAGTTCTGAGATAGAATACAAACAGGACAAATAGCTTTCTTTAGAGAGCAACATTTTAGCTGCAAAATTGCAATTAATGTAAAATCTGCATTTTGCTGGGATCCAATTCTTCCTATTGCTACTAATTACCCCCTCTCCTTTCCCCGAACCAGTCACCCTTCTGGAAAGGAAGATGATAGTGCTATCACCTCTGTGTGGAACTTATACCACCTTGTTATACTTGGATGGTAAACATATTCTGTTCCAAGAAATGTTCCACCGAAGCTTATTCACTTCAGATAAATGATAAGGATCTCAAAAAACCTGGTCAGTGGCAAATGTGTTCTAAAAACCTCCACCACTGAGCTGCTGCAGTTTCATTTACATATGCTGCCCATCAATAGTGAATGCACTTCAGCTAGTCAGATCACTTGAGGAGTGCTACTATTCCACAACACTCACAGCTATTAAAAATTAGGGGACATTTATTAAAGAGTTAACTAATTTTTTTTTAAATCCTGACCTTGGTCACTCAGAACAAACATTGGCAGAGAAAGACAATTAGAATTTCTTCTACGTAACAGCTTTCCATAACATAGCCCTGTCCTATAAATGTCTGTGGAACCACAAGAAACTTAAGCCGGTGAAGTAGCACTCACAGAGCGGCTATCAGTAAATGACTTGTTGAAATTTTAATTCTCTGAATGCATCATGTGGTTTGGGAGGACAACACATTCTAGAGCAATCATCCTTCTTTATGTCATTTCTTCTGGAAGACAGCAGTTAAAGCTCTGTGGCTTTATTTATTGTGAATGTTGAAGTGTCTAAGGTTACTGTGCTCAGCAGCAGAAGAGGTTTGAAGCTGATGGCATTATGAGGACAAGATCCCTTGATAGGAGTAAGATAGACAGAAATCATAGCATGATTGGCAGGTACTTTAAGATACTTGAAAATTGAACCAATTCTCTCTCTCACACACATACGCACATAAAAACCAAAAACCCACAACCAACCAACCAGACAAAACCCCCCACCACAACACCCTGAGTTAGGACTAAGCGCACAAATAATCTGGAAAAGGTGTGCTTTTTATATAACAAACAACTGGTGAATTTTAATATTATTTCAGAAATCAAATCTTGATGTCCCTGGACAACTGTAACACAGTGATCAGATGCTACAAAGATGCGGGCCATATAAGTAGGTGGACATTTAATAAAAGTGTTTAAGTGAATGTCATCCTTGTGAAGGGAGCCAGCGTGACAGCTGTGAAAAGTAAGGTGAACTCTGTATAGCAAAAGCAGCAGCTGTGTAAGCTTCTAAACACGGCCTCACCAATATACCTCAATTCTGACATATAGAAAGAATCCCTAGGTTATCAAGTAGTTCAGGTTAATGCCCATTCCATCCTTGGTCTTTCTAAAACTGCCAACAAGACTGTAGATTAGTGGCAACTGCAATGATGGGTTTTGTGAGGTGTACAATTTTCTGCTAGGACTTGATTGACACCACCAGACAGTCATCAGATGTTAACAACTTTTTGATCAGTATCAGCCTACATCAGATTACCTTTCTGTACTTTTTCTTTAAATCTATCTTAACCTTGTATGTATGCGACTTTTTATGTGATTTCCCCCCACCCCACCTTTGAGCTTGGGGAAAGTGCTTTTGGTTCCCCTAAAGGGAATGATCGATGTTCACAGGAAAGTAATGAAAAAATTCATTTAAAACAGACATGTTTTAGAAGACACACTGATATACAACATACTACTCCTGTTGCTCCTAGCTTTTGCAGGATTTTTTTAAAAATGTGAATGCTAACATGCCTTTAAAAATATAACTACAAATAGAAATGGGCCTGAAGCAAAACAACATTTGAGCACACCTGAATCCTGGGATAGTTTGAAATCCAAACTTGAAACCAGATCTAAATTTTGAAAATGGCTGGTATTTTAACAAAGTATGGTCCTGATCCCATAACTAGATTCATGTAGGCAAACAGATGCAGGCTCATACAGACCTGATGAAAGGATCCAATCCACCAGAGCCAAACAAACCTGAATTTTGTTGCTTGAGATCATTTTCTAATGCTAAGCAAAGATCTTTTCTTTAAAATGAAATAATGGACCTGTCTTCCCACTGGTATCGTCTGTATTTTTATTTGTTTCTCCATGCCTGAAGGTCTCCTTGCCTGATCTTATGCACATGCATCTACAGATCATGATTCAACAGCATAGTTTTCTTAAAGCTGGCATGTTTGAAAAATCTGCAGTTTATAAAACAACAGAGCATCACACAGCTTGATTTTGACTATTAATTCTTGTTCACTGCCACTAGAGGGTGCAGAGTACAGAATTAACAGATTGCCATAGTATTTTTAGGGGAAAAAAATCTAAATTCAAAATCTATGGTAACAATTATCTCCTAAATGGTCTTATGAAAATTAGACTCTAGGAACGTATGGCAGAGTGGAAATAGTCTCTTCCATAGCCTTGTCTCAGTGATTATTTTACCTGCAAAAGTTCAGGTTGCTTAACTGGGACACAAATTGAATACCTGCTTATGTTTAAAAAAGAAAATGAAGGAATATATTTAGGCTTATTGGACCAAACTGACTGTTGGCTGAGGTGAGTGCAACTCAATTAATTAAGCTTAAATTACACCCATTTACATCAGAGTTCATTTTGATCTATTAGGAAGATGAGCAAATTTTCAGAGTCCTGTTTTACCGGTGGGTTGCAGAAAATGTAACTACACACATTGTGCTGGCAAAACATATGTGCAAGCAAAGTACCACTTGTATGTGCAAATTTAGTACTTCTGCAGACAACTGCAAAACTACAAACAAATATTTGTGTGTCAGTTTGACTTGTTCAATGGGTACATGTGAGGGTTTGGCCAGCTCACCGAATGCACAACAGTTTAGAATGTGGGCATGTGGTGGGGTGTACCAGCCTTCACTGGTCACTGCAGGCGATATTATCACCTTGAAAACTGCCACCTAGAAAAGCTACTTAGGCTTAGGTACCAAAAAGACTTGGTCATCCAGTGGCTAGGAGGGCTGGGAGAAGGCAGTAGCCAATCAGGTACCAACAGGCAAGATTAGAAGGCTTGTAGATTTTTTCTAAGGGCGAGTGCTGGGTGAAGCTGGAACAGGAGAGGAGCTCCCTGGTCTTTTCCCAGAGCCTTGGCCAGGGCTTGTCAGGCTGCACCATCAGTTAAGTGATGCAACAACCCATTTTTTGGAGGCCAAGTTAAAAGGAGGCCAAATTCTGAGTTTAACTTTATTTAACTATCAAACAGCGAGCAAAAAGGTTGTTGAACAAGGGTACGTCTAGACTACCCGCCGTATCGGCAGGTAGCGATTGATTTCTCGGGGATCGATATATCGCGTCTCATCTAGACACGATATATCGATCCCCGAAAGCGCTCCCATCAACTCTGGAACTCCACCAGTGTGAACGGCGGTAGCGGAGTCGACAGGGGGAGCCGCGGACGTCGATCCCGCGCTGTGAGGACGAAAGGTAAATCGATCCAAGATACTTCGACTTCAGCTACCCTATTCACATAGCTGAAGTTGCGTATCTTAGATCAATCCCCCACCTAGTGTAGACCAGCCCCAAGATGCCTTGCTCCAAGCAAGCTTTGATGGGCCCAGAATATCAATTAATTTTTCACCTCCTTATGTAACCAGTGACTTGATAAAACATTTATTTTCAGTGCAGATAATTACTTGCTCTCCTGTGTGCATTGCAAATTGTAGGGGGCAGCTTTTCTCTCAAGCTTTATATGACATCCCTTTGCTTTTTTATAATTATAGTCGCATCCATGGAAAAGAGAAATCTTGGGATTCTACAAGTAATCAGCATTACAATACCTTGCTTCCTAGGGTCAATAGAGGAGGCTCACAATATTTTTGCAGAAGAACTGTGCTTTTTAGTAATTACTGCTACATAGTGGCAGCATCTTTAAAATGCTATTTGGCTTTCTTTTCAATTTGCTAAATATAACTGTAGAAACAAAGAACCACTCCTGCCTAAATAAAGAAGCCCAGGTGTATCGTGCAGGGTGTAAAATGAACCCTGTATGAGCTATTGAATCTTTGTCTGTATTATTTAATTCGCAACTCAATGTGCAGCCACTAGATCATCTCACAGTAGGTATAAAAGAAGAAATGATGGGAGCTGTTGAATGCTCTTTTCATTTTCACAGTGGTTCATCACAAAAGTTATTATTTAATATTTAGCACTTATGTTTCAGCAATTGTAAAACATTGGGACAAATCACAATGTTCAATGACTCTTGTGATTCCAGCTGTTTGATGGTCTAGTATCAGTAGTCTGGGCTTGTAGAACAAGCCATATGGAAATACTGGTATTTAAAGACACACTTATTTTCTTATACATTTTAGGATTATAGATTTATCTAAATGTATTTATTTTGTCTAACTTATTTATTTAATACATTTGACTACAACCTCTGTTACACTGTCTGGAGTGGCTGATGACTATGAGTGCCTACCCCGGTCAAAAACAGGGCAGATAGCCTATCTTAATTATCTTCTATAATTAGATCTCACCAAGCCTGTAACAAATGAGAACTCCTGGATCACTATAACAGCCTCACCACAGAGTCACAGACAGTCCCCTTAGACTCCGCGGTCTATCTTTCCACCCAGGCAAACTGGCCTTACTGATAAATGGCCACTTACACCAAAAATCATACAATATTTAGGTTGCTTCCATTCCCAAGAGACCAGTCACCCTAGCTCAATTGGTACTCTGGATCTTACACCAAAGACAATGCCTGTAGCCAGTCCTGTGAGAAACTATCTGAAGTTTTATTAATAAGGAAAAAGAAATAAAAAAAGTTATTTACAGTGTACAGAAAGCAAACATATACACACAAATGAGTTGCCATCTAAATCCTAAGAGTGACAGAGTTGTAGTGATCAGTCAGTTCAAAATGTCTTTCAGGGCGGACCCAGGAGGGGATCTCTGGCTTCAATTTGGTTTCTCTGGCCCTGTGAGTTCAAACAGCAAGGAGATGAAAAATCTTATCAACTATTTTTATTTCCCTCTTCCAGCATTGCAAGCAATGGGATGAGGCCTTAGGCCTTGTGCACGCATTTCTCTGTGCCTGGATGGGGCAATTAACAAAGCTTTTATTTTATAATGGCCCACTTAAATGTGGATAGTCCTTCTGGAAGGAGGAGGGATGAGTCCCACATCTGGGTTCACAAGCCCAGAGCAAACAATTTCAAAGTTATAAAGCAACACGTATACTTTCTCATAGCATGAAATACAGACATTACAAGTGAAATTAATGCATGCAGCAACTTACAAGCATTTCATAGAGTCTAAACACTAAGTGCATTTTTATAAGACTAATACCTATTTTGAGCAAAACTAACATACAGGTGAACTGGTCTCCAGCTGTGAATTTGTCAGTCCTTAGCTAGCGCCTGCAGTCTTGACAAGAGCTGGCGTCTTGCCTGCCAGTGTCACAATCTCTCTCTCACATGTCTGGGAGGGCACGTATTAAATTTTATAACCACTTAATAATATATAGCGCTATTCTGTCAGAAAGGGCCATTCTCCACCAACAACCCAGTTCCGTCGGCTCTTTACATTTAAAGTCAATAGGATAAGGTTTAAACTAAGCATATAGGAAATTTGCAGACAATTTCACACTCATGCAAGGGATGAAAGATGCTAAATTTTCATATGTATTTCCCATAGTGAAACCTTGACTTGATAACGAGACATAGGCATATGTGACATTGTGCAGTCTACATGGTTTTATAAAAATATAGTAAGTGAAGATAATGTAACTGAGATATGCTTCATGCAAAAGGTCTCTTGTAAGGTATCATTACAAAGTTTATAATCTACTGAGTGTGATCATCCTATTTGTATAAATGTACCATTCTTGTATCTGAAACTAGAAATATAAAATATAACTCTGAGGGCCTATTGTAATTATGCAAAGTGTGGGCCATTAATGGTGGTGTGAAATCTTGATGACTCCCAGTAACCAGGATCATTGTCTGCAGATGGCTGTGTTTTATCTGTGAGTCTTCCTGTATAGGTGTGTGCTGGCAATTGGGTAATGAAGTCTTGCAGTGACATGTGATCATGTCACCTGAACTGGAATCCATCTTTAACCTGGTGCTTTTCCAGTGAGGGGGAGGGGTGGAAACCCAGAGGGACAAGGGTTCCCGCCTTATGCAAAAGATATATAACAGGGTGGAACAGAAGAAAGAGGAGAGAGGAGCCATCATGAAGAATCCCCTAGCTACCACCTGAGCTGGAACAAGAGCTGTACCAGGGGAAAGAATTGTGCCCAGGCCTGGAAGGTGTCCAGTCTGAGGAAAAAACTTGCTGAAACATCTCTGAGGGTGAAATTATCTGTATTCAGTTTGATTAGACATAGATTTGCACATTTTATTTTAGTTTGCTCAGTGACTTACTTTGTTCTGTCTGTTACTACTTGAAACCACTTAAATCCTACTTTCTGTATTTAATAAAATCATTGTTTACTTATTAATTAACTCAGAGTATGTATTAATACCTGGGGGAGCAAACAACTGTGCATATCTCTCTATCTGTGTTATAAAGGGCGAACAATTTATGACTTTACCCTGCATAAGCTTTATACAGGGTAAAACAGATTTATTTGAGTTTAGACCCCATTGGAAGTTGGGCATCTGGGTGTTAAAGACAAGCACACTTCTGTGAGCTGTTTTCAGGTAAACCTGCAGCTTTGGGGCAAGTAATTCAGACCCTGGGTCTTTGTTGGAGCAGACAAAAATGTCTGGCTCTGAAAGACAGGGCGCTGGAGTCCTGAGCTGGCAGGGAAAACAGGAGCAGAGGCAGTCTTGGCACATCAATTGGCAGCTTCCAGGGGGGGTTTCTGTGATCCAACCCGTCACAGCATATACTACAGGAGTGAAGTTGTGATTGCTCTGTGGATTGCAAGGAGTATGACTTCTCTGTCAGTCCGTTTATTATGATGTTTCATAATTCTGCCTTTCTTCATCTATGTTTTTAATTCCATCCTTTCTTGTGTTCTTTTACTCTTTCCTTCCTCCCCCCATCTCACTTTCTCTCTCAGATTCCCATTAATCTTCCCTTCCTTCCATATCTTATTCCTGTGCCTACATCCACCACTCACTCACTGATGCACTATTATGCTTTGGCCCACTGCCAAAGTTCCCACCACTGGTTCCCCATGGCTGTGCCCGCTCTTTCCTCCCCTAATTTTCATGAGATGGGGAAGCAGACTGCCTTTTTACTTTCCCGCTTTGGATAGGCCCAAGAGAAGAGGGAAGTGCCAGAAGAAGTGGAGCTACTGCTGGTTCCTGAAGTCTAACAGACTCCATCTAAGAACTAAGGGTGCTAACATGCTACTTACTGCAAGCAGAAAGGTAAGGACAGAAGGTTGAAGCAACTGCTGCTGCAGTGTCATCTTCTGGTAAGACTAAGGGGAATACCACAGATCATTTTTGCTTTCTCCAACAGAGATGAGTGGCCTTTCAGTGTGGTCCTTCTTCCACAGTACTGTGGCCCTAGATGACATGGCAAGGTGGGGAGGAGAAGGGGGAAAGGTTGTGTTGAACCTGCTTCAGAAAATGTGTATGATGATGATTCTTAGCATTTAGGTAGCTAGTTAGCAGAATCAAAAATCTAGCATGACAAATAAGCGATGCTGTACCATCTATGTGCTACAATGAATCCAGCAGCAGAACAAGTAAGATCTTTTTCTCTCTCTCTCTCTCTCTGCTGTAGTTTTCTTCTTGCTAATCTCTTTCTTTCTCTAATCCCTCTATCTGTCTACACCCATTTAAGGCAACTCTTAAAATGGTATCATAGCATTCACTGAGAATGGTTTCCAAGACCTATCCATTGATGTGTCCAGTGCACAATTAAGAAACTACATGGATTGCTTTGTTCATCTCACTGTACACTTATTTAATCACTTTTTCCTTCACTAATCTCTGGGATGGGGATTTTTTTCCTGTCTCCATTATTTGCCCTGATTTTAATTAAACTCACCCTCTGATTGTGAGCTGAGTGAAAGGTCAGTTGTGGTGCCCTTTGAAAGACGCAAGCTTGCTCACTCGGCCAATTTTCCCAAGCTCTCAGAGCTCTAATTAAAATCCACTGAACATATGAGCAATGTTGGCACAGAACTTTGGAAGTGTTTGTTACAACTGTGTCAAAGAGTAGATAAGGTTTTTAGGGGATTAGTGTAGGGTGTTTTGTTTCAGTTGGATTATTTCTAATGAAAGTGTCCTCTTTCTTTTCAGCCAGATAGCAAAAGGGGCACATGGACCTCAGAACCATCCTAATATTTTATTTAAACCAGGTAGTACAGGTTTTATAGAACACTGGTTATAAAAGAAGACTAAGTATTTAGCTCCTTTCCCCTTAGTACATCTACATTATGACATTTTAACAGGTTCAGTTTTTCAAGGGGCCTACCACATTTGCACATATAAACAGGTAGTTGGTTGTGCAGCTACCTACCTCAGTGCAGAGGCACTTTACCTGAAGAGATATCTCACAGAGCTGCAGGGAGGGGAACAATGTGTTCTGTTCCCAATATCCCTCTTCCCATTACCTTCCCTTGCATAGATCCCCAGACCAAATGAGTTCCCTTGGCAGATCCAGAGAGAAGGGGGAATGATGCTATATGGCCAGCTTAATCCAATTCCATCAGATGGATCTATAAGTTACAGCTACACTAATTGTGCTTCTCTTTCCCCATCCATAAATGCGAGTAGCAATATATAACTGGAGAAATGATCTGAATGAAGTAAATGGGATGAAATTCAATAAGGATAAATACCAATTACTACACTTAGGAAGGACAATCAGTTGCACACATACAAAAGGGGAAATTACTGCCTAGGAAGGAGTACTGAAGACAGGGATCTGGGGGTCATAGTGAATCATAAGCTAAATGTGAGTCTAGACTGTAACACTGTTGGAAAAAAAGCAAACATCCTTTTGGAATGTATTAGCAGGAGTGTTGTAAGCAAGACACAAAATGTAATTCTTCTGCTGTACTCTGCAGTGATTAGGCCTCAACTGGAGTATTGTATCCAGTTGTGGGTACCACATTTCAGGAAAGAGGTGAACAAATTGGAGAAAGTCCAGAGAAGAGCGAAATATGATTAAAGACCTAGAAAACATGACCTATGAGGGAAGACTGAAAAATTGAGTTTGTTTAGTCTGGAAAAGAGAAGGCTAAGGGGGGACATGATAACAGTTTTCAAGTACATAAAAGGTTGTTACAAAAAGGAGGGAGAAAAATTGTTCTCTTTAACCTCTGAGGATAGGAGAAGCAGCAATGGGCTTAAATTGCAGCAAGAGCTGTTTAGGTTGGACATTAGGAAAGCTTCCTAACTGTCAGGATGGTTAAGCATTGGAATAAATTGCCCAGGAAGGTTGTGGAATCTCTGTCATTGTCTAAGCTGCTCTTAAAAATCATCCGACGAAGTGGGTATTCACCCACAAAAGCTCATGCTCCAAAACGACTGTTAGTCTATAAGGTGCCACAGGACTCTGCTTCTGTCATTGTCTAAGCTGCTCTTAAAAATCTCCAAACACCAGTCAAGGACGGTCTGATAATACTTAGTCCTGCCTTGAATGCAGGGGACTGGACTAGAAGTCCCTTCCAATCCTACAATTCTATGATCGATTCTATGATAACTATCTTATTGGGATACTGTGAGGCACAAATAAAATAATGAGCATCTTTTTGCAGCCACTCAAGAACTTTGCCATTGACTATAGTAGGAGCAGGAACACATTTCTGGGCAGGACCATCTTTTCTGTCTTTGTACAGCACCTAGCACAACAGGATCCTTGTTCAGGCTGGGGTTTCTCGACGTTACTGCAATACAAATAATAATGATAATAACTGAGGTTTAAACAGCAGCCCATCCAGTCTACTTGTAAAGTCTCTAGCATATGTTTTTGCTCTGCTTGTTTAACATAGAACATAAAATACGCATTTTATGCTTTTACAGTGTTTGCTTCCACCATGGCAAGATGAAGAGATTTTGTGCCAACACATTGGTTTTATGGTGGCTTTCAAAAATAATAATGAAAATAAGCTTCAGAATGTGTCTAATGCTTTTACTGAGTCTCCATTTATTTTTTTTTAATAGGAAGGAAAGACCTAACGAGATCTTGTAAGCACTGGCAGGACTCAAAACATGTTTTCTCTATTCTGTAAAGCACATGTACATTTATAGCACCATGTCAATATTTTATTATAATAATGGTACTGAGGTAAATTAGATTCTAAGACTGCTATTCAGCTTTGAATGTATCCCATTGTTCTAATGTATCCTGGCACTTGTGGCACGATGGATAACCACATCCACTCCTCTCAGACTTCTGCATTACCTAGGTAGAATGGGGGAAATAAAAGATAGTAAATGAACACAGTGAATGGTCTTCTCTTGTGGTTTTGCCTGGCCCTTAACATGACCTGTATGTAGTTTTTGTGCATTAATAACATGGTTTGGCAAGTACAAGCTCTATTAAGTTTTGTTTATTTTACCTTGATAACTATATTAAATTGAATAGTGAGCATTTTTAAAACTTAACTTTGTGAGCAAAAAGGAAGATGTTTTGTAATTTGCCATGTTCAATATAAAATTTAATATAGATCAGCCATAACATTTTATATTTAAATTTCTGGCTAATGGTTAATACTTCAAAAGTTCTGTACGAGTTTGAGACACAAAATCTAAAATGTTTACTTCCCCTACACGATAGCACATTGGAGGCAGTTCTTTGATATCAGGGGAAACCTTATATATGCTAGCAAATTGAGAAGATCCAGGGTGCTTGTTCACTGTGTAACTCAATTCACAATATCCATTATGTGAATGAGTTGTAAAAATAATTTCCTGTATCTCTAAGGTATCACTGCACTAAGTGGATCGCTGGCTCCAGCCCATGGAAAATAATAAAGTGATATTGCCCACATCATTACTTTCAGTGCAGATTGTCCTGTGCAGTCATACTCCAAACTCACAGGGAAGAGCTAGTAGTTGAATATCAGTGAAATCACCATTCTGCTTCAGCGAAAGTGTTTAATGAGCCTTTGTTGTATATTACATTTTAAGCTGTAGCTTTTAGCCCTTCAAAATTATACTGACTAATTAGAGGTATGTGATCAACGTAATTATCTTTTGGCAATAAATTGCAATACATATTCATAGTTACATGAATTTCATCTTCTATGAAATGGTCCTTATAAAAACAGTAATAGTTGGTATGTCATTAGAGCATATCAGCAATTAATCCTCAAAATGATCAATGGAGAGAATGTCCTTTTCCCTCTCTCTTTGGTTTATTTATGTGTTCCCATTAATTATGCCTAATTTTCAGTTGGCACTTCTCTTCTTAATGTAATTCAATTTAAGCATATCTTTCTAGAGACTTATTAATAGGTAGGGTCATTTATATTGTGTAGCACAAATATTTTATAATCCACTAATCTTGACAAAAAGGCAATGCCTTCCTAATAAAAAATGTATGAGGAGTAATGGTTCCCTATTAATAACTTATTAGGTCAGATCACACAGTTTGAAGTGTCTATTACACTTTAATTTTATCAGATTTCTTCCTTTGGAACCTGCAACTCTTTCTTTATCTTTTTACTGAGATTATTTTTAATCCAGCCACTGGATCACTGACCAAAACCACATTGCTGTGGCTGTTCTCCTTGTGGGACTAGGTATGAAGCTGGTTTTATATAAAGGATTTTATGGAACTTAGCTATATGTCTTAACAGTTTAAACTGTTTATTTTTTCACTTGAATTTCACATTATATTTAATAATGATATTCTGATACCTACAACTGAACTAGAGTGGCTTTTACTTGCCCAGCCAGAATATTGATTATAATAATCTTCCCTTTCTAATAAGATCAAATAATGGCCTTTGACAGAATAATGCAGCGCTAACATCACAGCAGTTTATGCCTGCATTTACTCCTAAATATAACACCTCTGATGTGCAATGTCCTTTTTAAAAACTGGAAAAAAACATATCTAGGCTCTTAAACCTGTCTCCAGAAATGTATTCATTCAGGTATTGAGGAAAGCACCTAAGCACATGCTTAAATTTAAGCATGGACATAAATCCATAGAAATCAGTGGAAATTAAACATCTTTGAAGTTAAGCATGTTATCACAGTTACAGGAGAAACTGGGCTTTAGACCCATTTTAGTCCCTCTTGAGTACCTCTTTGGGGATAGCCTCACTCACCTCACCCCTCTCTGGGAGAAGTATGCAGCTTAACAATTCTGGAACTGGGTCACTGAGTGGCAGCCCCCTAGTTTCTCAACCATGTTAACGTGACAGGCCCATCTGGATTTAGCACTAATCCTTTTCACTCTGGGGACCTGTGACCAGTGAACTGATTAAAGTGACTCAAAAACAGCTATTCATAACAAAGCATTATTTATTTATTCACCCAAAGGGACAAAGCATGCAGAGCAAAGAGTAAAAACAATAAAAGTGTACATGCATATTTCCCCTTACCTAACCCTTAATCTTTCATTGCAAGCATTGGTATGTTTCATCTAACCCAGGTACCTGCATCTTTCATTTCCTGGTGGTTTCCCCCTTTACTGTCACCTTTCATTTACTCCCGGCAGTCAGATTGGATAATATCACACAGGTAAAGTGAGGTGCACATGACATTTATTAAAAAAGAAAACATAATTTCCTGATTCTTCACATATGTGCCTAAGTGCTGCCATAAATAGGGATGGATTTAAGTACCTGCTTAAAGCACTTTCCTGCATCAGGACTGTATTTCCAAAATGCCAGTACTATGTTATCAGAGCATTCTTCTGTCCATCCCAAGGTGACCTTCCCAGTTTTCCTGCTTAACCCAGTGTCTAAGAACTTATTTTAAATATTTATTTTAAAACAATTTTTGGAAGTCCTATGTATATCAGAGCACTGAGCAGTTTCTCTTGCATGTAACATTTATCCCAATTATGTTAACTCCTGCAATGAGCTCTACATAGGCAGACATGTCCACACAGTGCTCACTGCAGGATCAAGGTCTTAGTTTGAAATATGATGCTGTGGCATATCCAGGATACAATCTAGATTAGTGAGTAGCTGTGCCACCCCCTTCTAACCTGGGGTGCTCTTTACACTGTTTTGCTGCTGTAGCCTCCAGTCAGGACTGCTCACAAACAGCCCCCAGTATGTAAGTCACTCTCAGCTTGGTCTGTGTGTTAAATTCAAAGTAAAGTTTTTCTCACCACAGGCTCTCAACAGTCTTACTGGCCAAACTTCTTAGGCCAGGACCCCTTCCCCAGTTCCATGGCTACTTCCTTTGTTCCTTCTGGTGCAGTGAATCAATAGACAGACAGAGAAAGTGAGAAGGAGGAGGTACCTTGAGGTGTTTCCTCTTTCTTTTTATAGACTTCTCCCTTCTTTGACAAGCATCTCCATCTGGGAGCATGGTGACAGGCAGTTTCTGTGGATGGGAACCCCATGCTATTTCTCTGCAAACATGTAGATTCCCACATCCCCTGCCATACTCTCTTTCCTGCCACAGAATGTCCATTTAGCAGATAATGGCCCGCTGGGCTTGTTTACACTTGGCTGAGGCATCAGCTTGTCCTTTGTCTCTGAGGAACTGCCTTGGCCACTCCTCAGATTTGGAACATGTTTTAGTAACACCATACAGTGGACTCTCATAACTTTACATACGATATTGCCGCATATATTATACCAGGACAATGATGACCATCAAATCACGAGTTTTCAGGTGATACCTCACAAGGCATACTTTGTACAAAGATTATTACAATAGTGGACACAGGGATATATTCTGTCACAGATACAGTACCCCAATTATTATTATTACTATAGTACCCAGGGATTCCACTCAGAAGTGAGTATATTATATCCATTCAGTGCACAATACTGAACAAAACTACATCAGATCTCGGTGAGTTAGGCCAGATACCTAATCAGCCAGTATGGAAATATCCTTCTTTAAGAAAACATAACAGATGGACTTTACTGCAGAATATTATGTACAGAAGTAGCTTCTGTCAACACCATTGATCAAATCCTTATACAGGCAAAACTTCAGTTGAAGTCAATGAGACTTCTGACTGAACAATAAACTGATTATAGATGAAGGACATTAGCCTGTACCAAATAGGTACTGGTTGGTTTCATGCTATCAAACTGCATCCACGTGATCTGCATATGCTGATACTAGTAATGATGCCTCTTTATCTCTCCACATTTGTTTTAGCTGATATCACTGAACAAGTTAATTGATTAGCAGTTCAAAGATTGTATATGGCCAAATAAAGGGAATTAATATTTAAGAGAAGAACTGATAAAAAAAATAACTGTATGTAACCAAATGATTTTTATTTATTTATTTATGATAAGTGGGGCAAAACTAATACACAAGTATAGGCATAGAATAAGATTCTGCATCATATCACTGCTCTGGAATACTAAAATGTGCTAGGGAGGGCAGGAATGAGGCATAAATGTTGAGAGGAATTTCCCTGCCTTGATGAAAGTCACTGTTTGCTGAAGACTAACAGAGATGAACCGGAAGACATACATTCCAGTAGTTGGGGGAAAAAAGTATTTTTGAATGAACAGAGCACTGGAGACATTGTTTTAAAACCATTCATCCTTGTATGAAGATTACCTGTTAAGGTGTCACAGGCACTGCCAGGGCTGAAAGAAGCAGTACTTCAAGTTACAGCTGTCTGTCAGCAATTTCAATGGGAACTGCTGGAAGCGGTGGCCAGTACGTCCCTCGGCCTGCGCCACTTCCAGCTGCTCCCATTGGCCTGGAGCAGCGAACCACAGCCCGTGGGAGCCGCGATCGGCCGGACCTGCGGACGCGGCAGGCACACAAACTGGCCCGGCCCGCCAGGGGCTTTCCCTACACAAGCGGCGTCCCAAGTTTGGGAAACGCTGATCTAAATAATTTTATTTGTGTTTGCAGTGGCTGTAGGCACAAAATTAGATGCCATTTAAAGAACAATTGTCCCATGGTCACTAGTATGCACTATTCAATTTTAGGCAGTAAATTATTTGGGGGCAAGTAAGGGTAGGCAATTTTGTTTTGAGACTTTAGTGGGAGATAATTAATTGGTCCCTGGGTATTTCCTTATTAAAAATCCCTGCTCTTTCTAATTTGAGGAGGCCAGATAAAATATGTACAACAAAATACTTAAATAATAATATAGAGAGACACTCCTACTTCACCATAGGAAAACAAGATCTTTCTTAGTGTTTGCAGCAGCAGCAGCTGCAAACTGATGTATTTGCCTTTCTGTTAAATGGAAGCTGTGGTGTAAAAATAGATGCTGGCATTTATTGGAAGCTTAAACCCACTGAAGTTTTACAGATTTAGAAAGTTCACTAATCACTATCAATTAAACAGCCTGCTGCATCATTGCATAAATTAATCAAGATGATGCAAACCACAGCAAGGCCTGCTGGAAATATTTATTTTGAACAAGTGTTACCAGATTTAGTCTGAGTTATGCTCAAAAGTAACAAGCAGAAAAAAGACAACAAGATTTTCATTATATATATAGAAAACAAGTATTTTTCTAAATACTCTTATGAAACTCAAATAGGACATAGTATAGATACCATTAGTGACTAAAAATATAGAGCATTGTTTTGAAGTATAGTTAGGAGTTAGTTAACAAAAAATACTTAAAACTTGCTTTTAGCTTCCCAAAGACTGGAATTAGCAGCCAGTCCCACTGAGCAGCTTCTCACATTAACAACAATGAACTAGAAGAAACAGCTTTTCCCCCCATTCTTGCCTTTACATTTTTTTCCATTAAAAAAAAAAGAAAGGAAGGAAAAGAACACAACATCCAGCCACTTGCAAACTCCTGAAAGTTCTCATTGGATGAAAACTTAATTTTAATTACTTAATTATGACCAGGATTTCAATGGGACTAATCATGTGCTTAAAGTTAAGCACATGAATAAGTACTGGCAGGATAGGGGCATACATTTGTCATTCAGTTTAGGGTCTGTACAGATGATGGTATCAAAAGATCTTTAGGATACTATGCTACTTCACACAATTTTAAAGGGCCTTTTATATATGCACTAACTCTTTCACATTATTTAGCCAGCCCTCTTAATTATCATAAAGGCTGCTGTAAAAGTTGTCACGGGTCTCCATTACAGTGCTTTGGCTGTGCAACAGGTACTGGAGCACAGTGAACTTCATTTAAGCTACTTCAGGGAAAGCCACACAGTTGATCGCCCTTGCTTAGAGGGTTCGGTGAAAGTAGTCTCTTGAGGAAAGGCTCAAGGGAGCATCATGGGGAATTCAGGGTGAAAATGGGATTATATGTGCCTGCACCACTCCTGGTTTAAGGTGTAGTGTTTCAAATACTGCCATTGCCTTAACCTTCATAAACACAAATATCCCTGACCTGTCTAAAAAAATGGCTTTTACAGGGAAAAGCAAGTGGTAGAACACATTCAGCAGTGATAATAATGCTGTCATTAAAGATTGATGAAGACTTTCAATTAGAAAACATTCTTATCTGGAGCTGTTTAAACCAGCCCTTCCCATCATGATCTAAAGCTTTAAAATAAAGATAAAAGGTCATTATAATTCATTGAATTCAATCATGACAAATACAGTTCCTTGATGGGAGCATGTATTTTTTTAAAGAAAAAACTGCATTAAAATAATATTATGGTTTCACTTAAACCCACAAAAACAAAGAAATGCATAGTGAAGGCCTGAGTGGACTTTAGAACAGAGGTAAACCTCTTAAGTAACACTGTTGTGCCTAGGAAGTGCAGCTCGAGGACCATATGAGCTGTAATATTTATAAATAAGAATAGATAATTTTGCAAAGCTACTTTAACTGTCATGAACATTTACCAATTTAGGCATGAAGTTTATTTACCCACTCTCCTCTATGAGGATGAAGAAAAAGTAAAAACATTTTACTCATCTCTGTCCAAAAAATTACTCTGTCCAGATAAGTAGGTGAGTTAAGTTTTCCAAAATTCATTTAAAGTAGACTAAAATTAATCTGCTTTTCCACATCCAAAGTTATGCAGTATTACCAAGTAGCTGGCTATATGTCAAATTGCATTTAAATCACGGTACCAATGAATAAAGATTTTGGAGATTAAGACTGATTATATTTGTGAAAAAAATCATACTCATAGTAAGATGCTGCAGCAGGGTGGACCCTGCTCTGGCTGAGAAGGGGTTTAAAAAGTGGCCTGGCAGGGCTTGAGAAGACAGCCTTCAGGCTAGGCTGATTGGGGAAGTGGCTGCAGCTGGGGCCACGCCCCAAACTGAGCCACAGGCCTTATAAAAGGCCAGGGAAGCCAGGAGCCAGACAGTCTCTCTCTGGCTATAGAGAGAGATGGGCCTACCTGCTGGGAAATAGAGATCAGGTACCTGAGTGAAGCAGGGCTGGGGACAGGCTAAGGAGCTGGGGAGCTCTGGCCTGGAAAGCCCCAGGCTGCGGCCTAGCAGTGGGCCAATAGGTACTGGGGGTTGCAGAGGGTGGCCCAGGGGTAGGACAAAGCAGCAGGTCCAAACCCTCCTTGCCAGGGATGAGTTGGCTGAGACTGCAGTCTGCCCCAGAGTGTGGGGCTAGACAATGACTGGCAGCAGCCATACACTGAGGCAAGGTAGGGATAGAGGGTGGGGGTTCCCTGAGACAGAAAGGGAGACCCAGAGAGAAAGGGGTTGCTGCTAGGGGGCAGCGCCCCCTGTAAAAGGGCACCGGGTCCAGGGAGGGACACGGGGACCTACGAACAGGTGGATCACCAGCCTGCAGAGGGTGCTCCAGGGCTGGACTGAGCTAACTTTACAGAGCAACCAGTAGGAGGTGCCGCAGGGGTGAGTTGACCTGTTTACAGATGCCAAATGTATATGATAAGTACAAACAGAAATGAGTGTGAACTAAAAGTCCAGATCTGAGCAATCCCATACTTGATTTGGGGAATGGAAAGTTAGAATCCAGATATGAATTTTGCCCCTGTTTTGTAATGAACTATCCAAATTTGACATCACAGAATTATGGGAGGGAGAGTGAGGGGTTTTAAAGAACAGATCTGAATTTTGTGGCTCATGTTTCAATATTTATAAATGTTTTCAAAAACTTAAATATGAAAGGAAATAGTTACAGGTGAAAAAATTAAATTTTTCTGGCAAGTAGTGCATCATTCTACTGTTGGCCACATTTGTGAAATTTCTCAAAAATAGTGGGTTTTTTTGTTTGAGTGATTAGTAATCTTCATTTTATTTATTTATTGTGTGTATGTGCATACAAATTTGTGAGGTGATGTATTTGGATTTTAGACAGTCCCAAAAGCTCAAGAACTATCTTTCAAATGTAATCTTTTTCTTCCTGCAAAAAGATACCATTCCAGAGAAATGAATGGGTGCCAGATAGCAAAGATTCCCACTTCTTACACAAATAGCCTTTACGCACCTGAGCAGTCTACTGACTTCAATGGTTGTATGAGTGTGAGCAACCACGGAGGCAGCTCCAGAGAAATCGGAAGAATAGGGATGACTTGCTCAGCCATAGCCTCCCTTAAAGTGTGGAAAAACCATGCCATCTTGAAATGCACAGAGGTTCAATTGGTGAAAAAGCTTATGGAGGTGAATCCTGGGAAACTAATACTGCTGATGAGGAAAACTGAAACCTTTATGGTGCTAGTGAAGACTCGTGTATCTCTGAGATAAAAAATATTTTAGGAATATTATTAGAGAGAAGTGGACTGCTCTCAGATATCAACAGATGCAAGCTTACATACCTTGGTCACATCAGGCGTGGAGATGGAAATAACCTTGACAAAGTTATCATGGAAAGAATGGTGATAGTTCATCATAGAAGGGGATCACTGGACTGTCAGCTACTGAATGTGAGAAGTTAACAATGGATCAAGAAGGCTTCTGAAAATTCTGCTATAGTATAGAATCATAGAATATCAGGGTTGGAAGGGACCTCTGGAGATCATCTAGTCCAACCCCCTGCTCAAAGCAGGACCAATCCCCACTTCCCTAAATGGCCCCCTCAAGGATTGAACTCACAACCTTGGGTTTAACAGGCCAATGCTCAAACCACTGAGCGATCCTTCCCCCAAGTATTCTCACCAGTATTCAGATTTAAATAAATGGACTTTGCTTACTTAGTTGCATTAGTTGAGGCTACTCATGTTTTGCAAGATCAGGCCCAGACTTCTTAGATTAAAGCATTGTGAACCCAGTCCTACTTCCAATAAAGTCAATTCAAGTTTTGTTACTGTCTTCAGTGAGACAAGGATGGGACGCTCCACTTTTCAAATTAAAGGCATTTTTCTAATTAGAGTTTGGAAGTTTGATTTCAAACACTGTTTTGTTTTTGTTTTCACAGATGAACATATAACCCAGTAACAGATAATTCATACTATTTTTTTCCATTTAAAGAAAACAGCTCCATCTCTACTCTCAGCCAAATTTTCAGGCTGAAACAATTTGCTTGATTTCTAGGCCCTGTTCTGCTTCCACTAAAGTAAATGGCAAAATTCCCATTGATTTCAAGTCTCATATTTTTTTTCCAATAAAAACATCTGGGTTGAATTAATAACAAAATTAGATTTTGTCATGACTGTTTCAAATAGCTTTTTAATTGTTGTTGACACCATTTGTAAAATAAGTCCAGAAGTGCATAGATCGCAATGGGAATTATGCCTGAGGAAGAACTGAATTTGACCTAATATTGTTAAGGCTGATGTAAAAACACTCCAAGACGGACATCAGCAGACAAATGTAAAGTATTCACAATTAAGCGCTAGGTTTAGTGTGGCTCTAATATGGCCCTGCTGGTGAGCGAGGGGGAGTAAAACTTCTCTCTGCCCTCGCGTGGCTCTGTTTTGAACTCGTTAATCTTAGGTCCTGGCGCAAGACAAAAAGCAAGGAATGTGTACTTGGTATTGCCCATCCCATTGAAGAGGGGGGAGATGGAGCCTTGGCTGTGGCCCCTACAAAATGATCCAGCCAGCAAAGCTCATCGGGTACCAAGAGAATGATGTTCTATAATCAGTAAAAGACTTCAGTTAAATTACTCACCCCCAGGAGCAAGAATGATGGGGAGCAAAGGAGGATTAACACAGCTATGTACCACACTCAGGATATTGAGCAAAGACTCAATCTAACTCTAAATATGCACACAATTAGAATCAGGGGACATTTACCTATAAAATGTCCTGTTTACAGAATTTTATATAGCTTTGCTTGTGTACTTGATAAGAACCTTTTAGGGCGTGATCCCACAAATATTATCAGATGCAATGGTCAATATTGTGAACAGCCCATTGACTTCAGTCATTACTCCTGCAGTATTGCCAGCCTGAAGCATTTAAAAATCATGACCCCCAAAAAATCATGAAAATTGCTTAAATCATAGTTAAAATTTAATACATCTTGGGCACTTTTTCTTTGCCTTCTAGTTTCTGAGCCCTACAGCTGTACTTGTGCCATGTTTTCCGGCTTTTACACTCAGGAGGGCTAGAAACTTTTTCTCTTTTCGTTTTAAAGAAAGCTGAGAAACTCATGTAATCACATGACTACAGTAGCTGGGGCTTTAAGAAAAACACCAGATATTGTGAAGCTTGTGATAAAAATCATTTGGCCACTCTGCTATCCTGCTACTAAGTACTGCACCTAGTAATAAGTTTTTGCAGAGTCAAATCTGTGGTTAAGAAGAAACCATATCAGATTTAAAAGATGCTTTTATCCTTCTGTTCCATCTGAGGCTTACCATATGGTGGCAGCATTGCATCAGCCTAGAACAGCAGAGCCTAATGACTGAGTTTGTGACTGTGGTACTAAATTCTACCCAGTTTTCTTAAAAATTATGCTGGATAATTACAGAGGATCTGAGCTCCTAAAAATGCAATGCAAACAGACCCAAAGCTCTGAATTTTTCATTTCATGCAAAACAACACAATAAAAGGAAGAAAATGAAAGGTGCCAAAAATATGAAAACCCAGGTTTCCTGTTAAGCCAAAAGATGAAGTTCTAATTTCTGAAAAATATTTATTTCTAATGAATCCTAATGAATGAAGACCAAATGTATGTATATCAGGTTCGTTACAAGCTCAGAATACATGGTTAAAACACCTATTTCACTAGCAAGCATTTATTAAGTTACAAGTAGTTTTTTCACTATCGGAATAACTAGTAATTAATCATTATTTGGATAGAGTTTCAAGTGGAAGCATTTCAAATCTCTATGGGCTTCATCTTTTCTGACATTTCCCAGGTGTTTTAAAGAGCAGTCAGTAGTCTTAGCCTTTGGCTCATGGTAGTAAAACCAACAGCAGTGTCTTAAAAAAATACCAACCCAGCTTCACAGTCACTGACTCACAAGTAATCATGTAAAATAAATAACCTATAATAAATAGTTTCAGTTAAATTACATTTAGGTTACATTTCAAATTAATATGCAAGCAAAGGCTCTTAAAATTACCTTTATTACAGCAAAGTCGACATCCTGATTCTCCAGTGTAACTGTAAACTGCTGCCAGAACCAAATTGCAGTGTTTTACACCCACTTTGCACTGGGGCAAACGACTGCTGGAAGTACAGGGCACTAGAGATTCAATCCCAGAGTGTTTTGGATTCTTTTTTTTTAAATTGCTAGAAAGAAACCAGCACTGAAATAGTAAAGTTACCAAGCTATATATATGTATTAGCAAAACATCAAAATAATTAAAACTAACAGCTATATAAGTGTGGGCTAAGGTGCTTCAAATCTGAAAGATGATTCCCAGGGTTCAGACCATGTATTAGTTCAGCAGTATATAGTGTCACTTAGGACAGATGTATAATTAAAAGGACACCTACAGAAAAGTCATATAGATGTTAGTAGGGCTGAAACTAATTGGACTCTATAGAAAATACCCTAAAAATCTATAGAATGTAGAGATGTTTTTAAAATCATTTTATAGAATTCTATAGCAAGATGTATGTTTTTGTTAAATTCTATAGGGTAATTTAAAAATAGTATTGATAGGTTACCATTTTCTATGGGGCTTTTCTATAAGAGAGCAAGGGACAAATCCTACCATCATGACTTCAGTGGTAATTGCTCCTCTTTATTTCAGGGCAGAATTTGGCTTGGGGCTATGTTAGGAAGTGTCCTTTTGTTTACTAGCAACAATTCTGCTATGTTCTGGGGAGATAATGGATGATGAACTTATGTATAGACATTGTTTGCAGTGTTGTTGTAGCTACCTTGATCTCAGAATATGAGAGACAGTGTAGGTGAGGTGTCCAATAAAAGATACTGCCTCATCTACCTTATCTCCCTTATGTATAGAAAGCAATTTTTATAAGTGAGGAGCAACACAAACTTGTTGTTCTCCTATATGCTAAAGTTCTTCTGCAACTGTAGACCTTTCCTAATATAAATTCTTGTACATTAACAAGATGAATAGTTGTTTACCTAAACAGTCCTGTCCCATTCAGAGTGAGGGGAAATGTTGCATACTTCTGCAATTGACTCAGTGACAATAGGCCAGATTCTGATCTCAATAGCACTGGAGTGGCTCCACTGGATTTAGTGAAGTTTCTCTGAATTTAAATCAGACTAAAATCTGGCCCACTGTGCCCTGAGGTGTATCTAATCTGGAAGCAATGGATTAGAGGGAGAAAGAGAATGCAATATAACCTCAAGTAATTCATTTCTTGAGAACATCCTTCCATCATGTTATGTTTGTCTACATGAGATGGAAATAATTGGTACCACATATATAGTGCTTTACACCTTCAGTGAGTTTTGTAAATATTAACTGTCAGTTATACTACTCTGAAACATTGTATTCTTCCACTTGAAGTATTCTAGATGCTCTGAAGGCTGGGGAAACTCAGTTGTCAGATCCTCAGATGAGGTAATTTGGTGCGGCTCCATCTGGTCATTCTTACCAGTAATATTACCACAGTATCTCCGTTCCCTTGGAACTCATTTTCCCAACCACAGCAGCAGGGTATTGACAGTGAATAAAAAGCACTAAATCTGTAAATGATCAGCTGAAAACAGGGAAGGGTGTTAAATGGCAACCAGATTTGAATGGGGTGAAGGAAAAGTTATCCTTTGCATTTCCATTTTTGGACTCATCATAGCAAGTATACAGTAGCTGTGATTAAAACGAATCATTCTGGTTCTAAGACATTAGCTCTGGTGTTAAGTGTAGAAAATGTCTCTAAAACCATTACTAACTCTAAAGTGTTTTAAGTGTGCCCCCTGTCCATGGCTTTTTATTTTGTTAGAAGACCACCAGATGTGATGGGAATCTCCATTTTGGAGCTGTTGAAGCAATATAGTTTATTGAATGGAGCACGGGACTGAGAGCTACAAGCTCCTAAATTCTAACCTGCCATTGGATTAGCTGTGTGTGCGTCTGGTCAGGTAACAAGCTCTCTGTGTACAAGCTTCTCCATCTGTCTAATGGGGTAATAATGTCTACCTACAAGGGGGAAGATTAATTAGAAAGTCTTTGAAGATGCATATTGCTGTATAAATAATAATCACAATGGCCCCTATTCAAAGCTTGACATTTCCTATACTATTCAACAGAATAAGTATAAGAATGCCACAAACGCCACAGTAAAGCTGATTTTACTTTCAAATGCTAATTGGCAATATTTTTAATAGCAATCACTTATCTAAAGAGTCATTATTATGTTTAGAAAGTTTCTGTCTTTCTGCAGGTGGGTCTTGATGTGGACAATGTATCCAAAGTTCTCATATATCCCACGTTAAAACAACACACCTGAAATGATCACTGATGATGATGTTTCAAAAGATTGCAAAATATGTACTGTATAGAAGCCATTGTTTCCTGTACATAGAACGCCATAATTTCCCCTTACCATTAATACAAGTTTTCAGAGACTTGTTGTGTCAATCAAGCAGCAGATTGGTACAGTGTGGGCTCTTTCAAAGCTCTTAACATTTCTTGAAGTCACTTGGCTTTGCACAGTGCAGCTCAAAACTGGCAGACTAGAATTTTGCCCTTTTTAATGACTGAGCTGTAACCTACCTTTTTGACAACTGGGCCACATGCCTGTGGTGATGGTACCTTTTAGCTTGCTTTTCATTATCATATCACACTTTCATACATGGCTTCTGAAAACTGTTTTAAGAAGCGTGTATAAAAAGAAACACAGTGATAGGGGTCAGCTGAGGCCAGAAGTTTTATGAATGGTTTACTGGAGATGACATTAAAATGGTAACATCGGTTCAAACATGAGCTCTGCCAGCAGTGTTCTTGTTCCAAGCCTGTGCCTCCACCTGCTTTTCATGGCCATCATTTTATGTAATGTCATTTGTCATGGGCCAGCTATTCATGTTGCAGAAGTTTCTAATTCTGTTCTTTTATGTATTATAACAACTTTTTTCACTCTCAGGAGTACTAAGCAGAAAGAGAGAGAGAGGGGGAAAAGGATGAGAGGAGAGAGGACTTGGATGATAGCCCAGAATACACAAACTATATTGTTGCACCTGCTTCTCCTCATAGCTAGACACCGCATTTTTTGTTTTCTTGATTGTTTCTAACTAGAACTGATTATGATCCCTTTGATGTGGTATTGTCCATATCCTTCCCTGAATTTGTACTGTAATTGGTGAAAATGGTGAGCTATGGTTGTATATCAATATCAGACAAGTAAAAGAGTTATTCTGGCACAGCATTCTTTTTCACCCATGGCACCAGTGACTCTCTAAATAGAGCGAGACTGACTGACAGCCATTGCCACCCTAATAAATTATATATACCATCTGTACCTTAAAGAAGTCTATTTCTGTGCTGGTTGAAAATTGTTTATGGAACATGCCTTTGATTTGGTGGGTTGTTACCAAATCAGCAGATGTGATTCTTTTCTTTCCTACTTTGCTAACACCATAACATAAGGTAATTGAAATCCAAGTCCCATGCCTCTATTTTTCTAAAGGAAAACCACAATGAAATATTTTGCTTTGTGGGTTGTTGGCATGTTCTGACTGTGTAGAGTCACTGCAGCAAACAGTGAATGATGATGTGTGAAATGAAAACTTCCTGCCCAGTGCACAGCAAGAATAGAACTAGGGTATCATTGCCCCACTGTGTTATTGCGTTATTTGATATGTGCTTTTGTTTACTCTATATTATATCAAGATACACAAGAGTACATTTTCAAAGTGTTGTGCCAGATTTTCACCTACATGCCATGCTCGGTAGAGTCAATGGGAGTTCTTCATCTAAAATGCCACTTTGAAAATTTACCTCACAGAATTTGATTTAGTTGTGATCAGAAGAACCCAGAGTTCTTTCTGTCCTTCCTTAAAAATAATTACTTTCCCCTCTTGCGTTCTCTCCTTCTTCTCAGCAACCAGGGGATTGCAGAGTCTAGCAGAGGAATTTTCGGAGTGACTGAAACAAACAACTTCTTGAAACAAACAACCCTCTTGAAACAAACAACATTATTTGAAAATGAGATATATTCTTACATTTTAATCAAAAGTAGTTTAAAGAATTTTTAATATACAGTTCTTAGCAATTTTGGAGTAAAAGATAAATTCAGTGAAACCATATACCAATGTACCAATACGTTTTTGAGGTCTTGGAGGGCATGACACAGAAGGGCAAATTTGCAAGCTTAGAACTACAAATGGCTCCTGCAAAACCCATGCATGAGTAAATGGGTTACTGTGAGCAAGTACCCTGTTGCAGACATAAATACCTATTTTGAAAATACAGGGCAAATTCTTCAAATATAGATTCTTAAGTTTAGGCTCTTAAGTCAATATTTAGGGATCTTTTTGAAAAGTTCTGAGCCTCCCATACCTCCCTTTAACTTCCCTGGGAGCTGTTCAGCACTCAGCACTTTTGAAAATCAAACAATTTATTTAGGTTCCTAAATATGGTCTTAAGAGCCTAACTTTTAAAAATCTTGGTGACAATCATTTGCTTTCATGTGTCCACATATATTTTGCAGCTGCAACACACTTAATTACATTTGAATATTTGGCCCAGAATGTTGTATCTCAAAACACTTGAAGTTTCTAGTTAAGCTAAATATATCTATGGGGTTTAGCTGGGTAGCCAGAACAACAGTACCTAATACAGCAGCTATTGGAGAATTCTGCACACTAGATAAATACACAATCTCCTTGGATGGTGTAAAAGAAATTAAAGAGTTGGAGAGGCATTGTGTTGTCCCTCTGCACAAGGGTGAATTTCACTGTATATGATTATATTGTTGTGAAATGTTTTTCATGTATGACCAGGTAGCATACTAAGGGAAGATTTTCAAAGGCACATGACAGATAGGAACCTAACTTTTATTTACTTTCTCAGGCATTTACTAAAGTGTACTAGTCTTGTTTTAAAAAGTACTTGTATTAGAATTCTATGAATTTTATGAACCTTTTAAATTAATTAGTATTTTAGTTTTGAACCTTGTCTTAGTGAAGGGATTGGCAACCTTTGGCATGCAGCCCGCCAGGGTAAGCACCCTGACGGGACGAGATGGGACGGTTTGTTTACCTGCTGCATCTGCAGGTTCAGCCGATCGTGGCTCCCACTGGCTGTGGTTCACTGCTCCAGGCCAATGGGGGCTGCGGGAAGCAGCGCAGGCTGAGGGTGAACCACGACCAGTGGGAGCCACAATCAGCTGAACCTGCGGATGCAGCAGGTAAACAGCCCGGCCTGCCAGGGTGCTTACTCTAGCAGGCCGCAGGCCAAAGGTTGCTGATACCTGTTTTAGTTCCGCATAGATCCTTCAGTTCTGCATTTAGCTAGTTAACTCCTTTATTTTAATCAAAGCGTAACAAAAAAACATAAGAGGGACCAAAAGAAACCACAGCATTCCACACAGAAAATAAATGTTTGGAAGTTTCTAATACTGTGTGATTGATAAACCTCACAACATGGATTTGTTTTAAGATTGGCATTATTTGGCTCCTAGTTATTCATTTAAAAGCACATCCAATGCATTTTTCATTAAGAATTTGCTCATTACTGTTGCTATTAAATCTTGTTTTCTTAAAACTAGAAAGCAACAACATTTAAAATATTAATGACTAATGATCTATATCCCCACAATGTGCTCGAAAGAGACAATTATGAGATTTGCACAATATGTCAAAATATACGCCTTCAGGATCAGGATATATGCCTTCAGGGTAAAAGGAATGATTTAAAAAAAAGTTAGTCTGTATTCATATTTAAATCACAATCACTTAATACTTAGAATTTCCAATTTGGAGTTCAGAAATCCCACTGCTTTCTGATCACAAACACAATTATGAACAATTGCTCTGTTCATGATACATTTATATTTATCATGAATTGAGTAATTAATTTGTAATTGTGTAGTTTTGTGAATAGTATGCAATGGGACTGCTGAACACTCTAATCAATACTGAGAATGCTCTCTATCAGTTTCCCTGGAGCACCCATAGTATAACTAATAAAATTAAATATTAATGTCAGATGTCTTTTACAATGTTCATGGGACTTTACTATTCAACAGTATTTTCACTGGAAAAATTCATCTTTGGCAATTTCTATTTAAAGGCATTTAGACTTAAGGGGAGGTACTTAACTGGGATTCTGCTCCTTTTTCTCCATGCAGTGTCTGATCCTGAGAATTCCTGGTGAGCACCCATAACATATTGACTAATGCCCTGATCATGCAAAAGGTTTATGCAGGTGCTTAACTTGATATACATGAGTTGTCCCATTGACCTCTGCGGGACGACTCAAATATGTCAAGTTAAGCACCTGCATAAACTTTTGCAGGATCAGGGCATTAGGGTGTGATTCTACTTTCCTTGTATGCTCAAAGCTATCATGGTGTCTGGTGCAAGGTCTCATTGTCCAAGAATGAAGGATCGGGCCCGTTTTGTGTAACCCTTGAGCTCTGTCCCAGGACAGAGGACTTTGGGTGTGGCATGAATATGGCCACTATTTTAACAGTGTTTGCTATTTTCTCATTTATGCTTCTCTCCTCCTTCCGCACTCCTGATAGTTGATATCTCTCCCCCTACTGTATACCCTGTAAGAAGGACACATCAAAGAGATTCCTCAAAAGCTGACAGTGTGAGCTGATTAATCAAAAATACATTGATTTATAGTTTTTATGACTCTTTAGAAATTTGCTAAAAGCATTGTATGATCCCTTATATAACTGATTTATGAAGTCTTTCATTCAGTATAATATATTAAGTACATACTATTGATAGCTGCTAGCATAAAACAGTGTATACCTGTGCTTTCATCCAATATAACAAACTACATATCCACTAAGTGCAAAAAGGGGTGGGAAAGCTGGAACCTGTCTAATTTATATAAAGGGTAAAGGGTAGTACATATTTATATTTCAATATTTTTCACTTAGAATGTTTATTTATAAAGTGAATGAGAAGACACCTGTCCTACATTTTATCCAAAGTATCATGGAGCCATACAGATAAACCATGTATAAATCTGCCTTTACTGTGTATGTGTATTAGTGTGGTAAACCATATTTTGGCACAAAAGGGGCACACTGACTTTTCCATCCAAATAAAAAGTGTGTTTAAAAACTGTATCACATTAATCCACTTGAAAAGGATCTTTCATCTGTAGCTTTAACTGTACACTGAGCGTGTTCCAAAAAAACAACAGCTACAGTAAGTTCAAAGGAACCAAATGATTTGCAAAGCTTCCTGTCAAATTCTTACAACCCCTCTGCTTTTTCAAAAATTAATTAAAGCAGCCTCTGCTCCTATACAAGAAAAAGGCACATTAGGCTACAGAAATAAAATTAGTAAGCTAAAATTAATTATAAATCATATAGCATATTATGAAAAATAGCTATACCTTTAAGTCTCCATTGAGAAATAACATACCACCACACAAAGGAACAATATATTATCCAACTTCATCTGGCAGACCCCCCTACATGTTGCTACCTTTACATTATGGATCTCTTCCCCTATGTCTGCACTCTGTCCTTCAGAGATCCTCTTTACTCATATAAGATGTTGAATTCTTTCTTTCAATAAAGCTAATGCTAAAATTATATAATACACAGGTTAAGGAAAGAGTGTACATCACGCTGTAGTGCTTAGGTTATCCAAAAGTACAAAATCCTAACCAAGCGGCCTGGTTTGGAGTTAATTTCAAAATAGCAAACTATATTCCATCCCTTACCTAATGTCCTCTTTTCTAACTGATTTCGCTCACCTTTAAGATATCATCTGCTATTTTAATGTTTTCCACTCAAAATGAATATTAAAATCACCTGCCTATGCTGATTACTAATAATGTACTTACTTGCTTTCAGATGCAGTTTTCAATGGTCATACACTTAAGATTTGCTGTAATTTAACACCCTGTCCCTCCTTGCTATGGCATAGTGGAATTCACTTTTAGTGATCAGCTTGTTGTCTTCTTCTTGTACGCACAATGTGCCTCACAGTGGCGCATGACCGGGATTCATCTCTGAATTTGGTACACTGATTGGATCATTAGCTTCCCCGGCCTGGGCCAGGTACTGAAGGAGAGTGGGACATGAACACTGATCCATGCTCCCCAGCTTGTTGTGATCAACACACATCAAATTTTACTTTCCAAAAGTTATTCCCTGTTTGTGCCTTTTGACTTACCCCTTTGCTTAAACTGATAAAATGGCATTTGATGATAAGGATCAGACTGTAGATTATTTCTTATTTTTCCAAGTTTGAAAAGGCTGTATGCTATGTGAGTGCTACTCATTTGCAGGTGAAGAAGAGTGCAACAAAAAGCCAGCATTAACTTGGCTGACCAGCCATGCTACTATAATGCTTTCTGTTTGTAACTCCAGTTAAATCCTGGGAGATGAAAAACAGTCCATTAAAAATCTAAATGTGGATTTTATGTACTCTGTTTCTAAAAGGATCTGCTCCTTTTCTGGACTATATTGCATTATTTTGACTTTAGTTTAACCAAAAGTTCTCAGTTTTTCTGATAAACTTCCCATTGCTGCGAACACCAGTACAGCTCCACTTGTGGTACCAATGGTGTGAGGCCTAGCGTAAACAAAGCAGAGGCAAACACTGCTATTTTTATCATTATGTTGTGTAGAATTCCTTGTTGCTACCATATGTGATCCGAACCAAAATCGTAACAGTGGGGAAATTTTCAGAGAAAAGTCTGGTGCATACATAGCCTCAGAACAGTATGGGGCAGAACATAACATGGAAATCAGCATAACCCTTTACTCTATTTCCTTATCCCCCAGAAAAGATGAATGATGTACCTACATGCTACAAACTCACCAAGAGTTCTGTTTGGCCTATGCAAGCTTTAAGTAGATCTTTTCAATGAGAGAATGTGAGAATATTTTGCTTTTGCTTTGATTATGGTTCTAGAAGTATTTAAAGGAACCATTTTACCAGTCTTTATTATAGTGATTTCTATTTAAAGTCTACTTGGAAAGTCAGGATTAGAACTCTTCTCCTGATTCCCAGGCCTGAACTCATTCTTTTATATTCTTCAGGTGCTACCCAGTTTTTTACCCTGAATTAATTATTTGATTTTGCATGTTAATGCCCACATCTTCACTGCTGTCACCAGAGATTTGAACTCTGCACACCAGGTTTGCAGGATTTAGTTCTGTTGTGGGTCAGTGAAAATGCTGAGGATTCTTTCAATTTTATCATACGATTGTAAGATTTGTATTATTGTGAGATTTAGGGATTTTTTTCTTTTCTTTTTTTTACAATCTCAGATTCCTGGCTTCAAAGACTTCTTTTATTTAAAATGGCCACTATCTCTCACTACTGAAGCCAAACTGCCCTTTGATAAGGTGGCCAGCATTCCCTACAGGCTTTGCATGTGGAAGCCATATTGCCTTAGTGAAAATGGCTGCACCTCCCACTGTTTTCAATAGACTGAAGCTAGGGTACCTTCAGGAACTGGAAACTATACAAGACAGGGGAAAGTGGGAAGCAGAAGACAGCCTGAAGAGCAGGGGAGACTGAAGGATTGCAGCAGGATGTGGGGGCAGGGGGAAGCGAAGAGGGTGGAGGAGAATGTGGAGGGAAAGAGGGAGACTGAGGATGTCGTGGGGAATGGGGAAGCTGAAGGGGAAGACTAATAATGTGAAAGAGACTGAGCAGGGTGCAGGGGAATTTGCAGTGCTGATGCTGAGACTGAAGAGTGCTAAGGAATGTGGAATATAAACAGCAGAGGATATGGGAATGTGGGGTGCAGAAGGCAGACTGAAGAGGAGGAGGTGAAGATTGAGGTGATTGTGCAGGGAAGTAGGGTGTGACAAAGAAAATGTGAGGAATAAGATATTTAAAAGGGAAAGGAGGAAAATGTGGGACAGATAAATGAAGGGGGTGGTCAGGGGACTTAAGACTGCAGGAGTTCATGGAGAGGGAAAGTGAGTGGAGGAGGAGACTGGATGGGCTAGCGAGGAAAGAGACAGGACAGTTGGGATAAGGTATGAAGATGGAGAGGGGTAGAATAATAGTTCCCCCACTCCAGCAATTAGGAAAGGGTAAGGAGACTCTTCTCTGAACAGCCAGGAGATAGGTCTGCAATTTTGCATGTGCATTTCAGGTTGCATTTAGACCCTGAAATGCTGACACACGCTTCGCAGGTTGTAATCTCCACTAAAGACACAAAAATCAGAAGGCATGACAAAACAAAAATCTCAAATATATTATTCATTATTATTATTATTATTACTTGTCTTAAAAATCATGAGTTTTAAAAATATTTTATGATTTGGAGGGTGAGGGGCTAATTCATGATTTTTGAATACTTGGGGTTGGCAATACTGATTCTTTGAGAGAGTTAATAAAAACAGGGAACTACACAGAGAGAAAAAAGAACAAATATATCTGGCCAGAGAGGATGGAGTCCTGAAGAAATGTAAAAATAATACAGCTCAGATATCCTTATTAGATTAGACTTGAAGGTTTAATGATGCGCTTTTACCTATCAGCACATATGGTAGGGAATGTGGCTTCCCTACGTATTTTTATGTCATCTTAAAAAAAATCTGGATTGTATTTTGAAAAGCTGTTCATTAAAAGGTTGTTTACCAAACCAGGCTAAAATTCACTATTATACGGCCAGATGACTTGCATAAATTGCTATACCAATTTACACCAGCTGAGATTCTGGCTGCTTCTGATGACACTCACGTTAAATATCTTCTCTTGGAAAAAATGGTAGGCCATCATTTTGGTTTGGATATAGTTTGCCATACACGCAAGCTGAAACTTGGAAGAGCTGTGGTATACTAACATCTCAGATGGAATGTTTGTTTTTCCTTCGCAGCCGCTTTGTTCAAATAAGGTGGGAACAATTCATAATAAGGCACATATACCCTCCAAGAATGTACAGAATGCTACTTAGTAAATCTCTCATTCGAGCTTCACTTCAGCAACCAAAGTATTTCTTAAGCAGGAAGAAAGATAAGTTTTGATCCAGTGCTTTCTTAAAAATTCGGAGTGAATAAAGTAGTCTCGAGCGAAAGTTTCCAGTATGGATTACCTATAAAAAGAATAAAAGAGATGAACATTGAAGGTTTTTCATGGCTGTAAACAAATAATTTGTGAGCACTCTGCACTCAGACCGCAAATAGAACCAAGAATTAGAAGTGCCCCTAGCTGACCAGCATATACATATATCATTGGTCTGGTGTAATGAAGATTACCTGATAAAGATCACAATATGACAGTTTTCCTTTTGCACTGGCTGCTGAACAGCCAGAAACTGTTTTCTGCGGCCAGCCAACTATTGATCCAGCTCCCTCCTGTCAGTGATGCAGTTAATGGGAATTCCACAGGCAAATAAAAGCTACATTTTGTCTTCATTTTCATCTGAAATATGAGCTGGTCCTTTGTACTCTAGACAGTCATTTATTACTCATTTTCCTTTATTGATGTTTATGAGCTGAAGCATAAAATGATTCTCAAATGTAGTTTAATTGAGGCAGCAGTTGACACTGTGACCATGATTACTGCTGCACCATCAGCTGCATTAAGTCCATGAATCAAGGTTTGCTTTTCATTGGTCTTTGAGGCAGCATACGGTAGAAAGTATCCGTAAAATGCAACTGTGCTGTAGCTGAAGAAATATGTCGATTTGTCTTCATAGGTACTGAGGGGGGAAAAAAGTGCCCAAAGTCCTTAACAAACAGCAACAGAGCAGTAAAGTGTTTCTTATTACTTTACATTCAGAAGCTCTTTTCCCCCATGACTGCCTTAAAAGTTATTTTAAAGTCTTTCTAATATGCTTTTTAATTTTTTTAAAGAAAATGGAATTATTAGCCCTGAAATAAGTAGGAGGAAGAGCTGCCGTGCACAGCAACAGGGGAAGCCAAAGCATTCAATTCATTTGTAAAATGGTAAGGACAATCAATACTGTGGGGAAGTATTTTTTATATGCAGTTATTAACTCATAAGCTACAGTATATCTCATCTCATTTCAACAACAGCTGAGGTCTCCATTTCCCCCTAGAGACCCCTGCAGGTCCCATTATGAGAATCATAAATAATATGTGCTAATGAGATATGAATTGATTATGTTGGAAAAGCTGACATTTTCATCCATCATTCTAAATGATGTTTAACAATGGATTACCAGCCAGTAATTCCTCTGATATGAGATTAAATAAAATAGCAGGCTGTTTCAGCAGGCTAGCTCAAGGAGATGGCAATAAATCTGCTCAATTACTGTATTACCAATCCGTTTTTCACTGCTAAGGATATTATTATTTCATTTAGACTTGTTCATGCATCATAGATTATTTTATTTCAGTCAGTCAATGGGAGAAACTGCAGTATTTTATTCACTGAGCTGAAAAGAACTGAGCTTTGATAGAGTACAGTATATGCAGCTCAGTAGGCCTCAAGCTGATAGAAGAAAAGCTACCAAGCTCTTATAGGACTGAAAATACATTGAGAAATCCAGAATTTAGAAAGAGGCATTTTGTTTTCAACCTAATTTACTTTACTTATCTGAAAAGTCTCAACTGAAGGATACTGCCTAAGAAACTGATCAATTGAAACAAAATTATTGGATCTTCTAAGATGATTTGTACTTCACCTCAGTCCTGTAGTATATTGAGAATTAGATCATTCCGACTATCCTTTGGCCTGGCAAATTAGATTGCAAATAACTGTAATACAAATGGTGTCTCTTTCATGCCACCCTTCCCCCACCCCCCACTTCATGTTAAGGAAAAAAACAAAGCATGCAAAATTTATTAATGAAAGCCTCACATAGAAAGTACATGTCTTTGCAATCTGAACCTTCCTATGTCATAATAATGTTAGCTTTTCTGCAACAAAACTTTGTACATAACACATTGTCCATACTATTTTAGAATGCTTTATAACTGGCCTTTATTTATAGTGACCTAAGGGGAAAGTCCAGTCCCAAATGCCCAGCTGAGCTACTTGACTGAGCTCTGGGGGATGCTTTGAGGCATAGGTGGGGGAAGTAAGGGTGTGTGTGGGGGGGTGCTGCAGCACCCCCAGTTTTTGCGGGGGGTCCCACCTGCCATGCTGCACCTGGGGTCCCGGCGCTGCCAGCCTGGCGTCCGGGGCTTGCACTTGGGGTCCTGACTCCCAGCTGCAGGACCTGTGCCCAGGACTCTGTTCCCAGTCCCGCATGTGGGGTCCCAGCTGCCAGCTGCCCCGCTCCTGGGGCTCTGCACACGGGATCCCGGTTTCCGCCGGCCCTGCGCCCAGGGCTCTGTTCCTGGCCCCGCTCCTGGGACTCTGCTCGCGGGATCTTGGTTTCTGCCGGTCCTGCGCCCAGGGCTCTGTTCCTGGCCCCGCACCTGGAGTCTGCATGCGGGGTCCCAGCTGTCGCCGGCCCTGCATGTGAGGTCCCAGCCTTGGCCCCTTACCCCTGTCTGCATCCCGTCCCCAGCCAAGGCCCCGCTCCTGGCCCCAGCTCTGGGGGGTCAGAGGGCGCGGACAGTAGTAAGGGGGGGGGTGAGGTAAAAAGTTTGGGATGGGGACCAATGGCTTTCAGCACCCCCACTATAAAAAATGTTCTAGTGTCACTGGAGGGAGGAATCCTATCCCTTCGGCCCAGGTTACAAAGAAGTTGCTCCATGGAGGCTAAATCTGTCTTATGGTGGGAATTGCCTCTTCCACCTTAGCATACCCTTTCCAAAAGGGAAAAAGGAGGAGTAGCTCTGTCAACCCCAGCAAGCAACTATATATGCTGAAAGCAAAAGCCACCCCCTCAAAGCTGTGCCATTCCACCCCAGGGAAAACATGTCCTTTGTATAACACCAAATCTTGTTCCAACTTTGCTCAGCTGACCCATGCTCATTCCACAGCTCAGGGCCCATCCATAAAGAAGGAGGTATCAACAGGGGTAGGATTTACCCCCAGACCAATAGCACCAGATAACTTGTGTTCTAGATTTACAGTGTTTGTACCATTTATACAATATTTAGATGAGGAAGAGAAATTAATGGGTGTGACCAATTTGATCCCCCCCCCCCTTGTTTTGTCACTCTGAAGACTCATTCAGTGGTACAATATGAAGCAAATTGTGGCAGGTGCTGTAAAGAGGACGACCACCAGAAAATCTGCCAGCAACAGGTGTGAAGCAGAAGTTGCCTGTCCTGGTACTTCCCCCACCCCCATAGGTGCTGGAACTAAGGGTGCTGCCACAACCCCTGGCTTGAAATGGTTTCTATTACATACAGGGTTTATAATTTGGTTCAATGGCTCTCAGCACATCCCCTATAAAAATTGTTCCAACACCCCCAAAACCTGCAGAAAAGCTGCTATACAAGCTTTATCTGATAGGAGCAATGCCAGCACACTCTGGGCCATGGATGTGGGGGGGTTAAAGATTTTGGTCTCCATGTTCATGTATGTACAAACCCTGCCTCACTGATAGCCCGTATGCCCAGCTCCAAGTGTATATTATTCCTTTTCTTGTGTGTGTCTGTGTGGCTGCCTAGATCTAGAATATGGGTACAAAGCAATGCTGGTTTTGTGTGTAATCATTCGAGGGGTGTTTGTGCCACTTTCTCAATTTGGCTCTGTTGGCTGGATTTTCAAGAGAGCTCGACATATTGAACCATAGACATCCCAGAAGGAGCTACTGGATGCTTGCTGACAGGGCCGGCTCCAGGCACCAGCGAAGGAAGCGGGTGCCTGGGGCAGCCAATAGAAGGGGGCGGCAGTCCGTCAGTTGTTGGGGCGGCACTTTGGTGGCAGCACAATCGGTACGCTTCAGTCTTCGGCGGCAATTCAGCAGCGGGTCCTTCACTCCCTGTCTTCCTCTTCGGCGGCACTTCGACGGCAGCTCAATCGTTTTTGGGGGTTTTTTCCCCACCGCTTGGGGCCGCAAAAAAGCTCGAGCTGGCCCTGCTTGCTGAGTGCTGGTTAAAATATGGCCCTTATTGAGGTGCCTAAATGGAAGCTCAGCTCTTTTGAAAATCTAGACCTACCTAGGGTATGTCTACAGTGCAAGCTCTGATTGCAGCACAGGTAGGCATACCTGTGTCAGCTTTGATCTAGCTAACCTGGCTAACAATAGCGGTGTAGACTTGCTTGCATTGGTTCAAACACTGGCTAGCAACCAGAGAACATACCTAGGGCCCCTGAGGGTATGTTTGTGCTGCATTTTGGAGGTATCAGCTCAAGCTAATGTGCTTTGAATAGAAGTGTGGACTTTGGGGCTTGGGCTAGCCACTCAAGCTTGGCTCAGGAGGCAGGGCAGGCTTGGATTTAGGTGGCTAGCCTAAGCCACTGCCTGTGCTGAAGTATCCAGCATGCTAGCTAGAGAAGAGCTAGTGTAAATCTATCTACCTGCTCTGAGAATCACACCTCCCAGATGCAGTGCACATATGCCCAGGAGGGCTTATGTTCAGGTTGCTAGCCCATATTGAAACTAGTGCCATCACATCTGTACTGCTGTTGTTACCAATGCTAGCTATGCTTACTTGTTCTACAAACACATATTTCACTTGCAGGGTAAACATCTGTGTAGTAGGTGCTCAACATTTGAAAATCCACACCTGAGCAATTTTGACAATCTGGCCCTATGTATCTCAGTGCCAGAGGTGCTAAGACTTACATATATTACCATTCAAAAAGTATTAGAATGCAAACAACTTGAGAATGTTTTATGCTGAGGGAAGGTCTCATTGCTGATTGTGTATATTCAATAGTGATATTTTTATTGATGAATGCTGACATCATGATTACTTATGTGTCAGTGTCATTAAATACCACACATTTGAGAGATATGATAGGAAATTAATAGTTGCTGTGATTAAGGCTGTACATATTTATGGAATTGTAAAATCTCAAAATGCAGGGTTTTACATTTCATTTAAATTTCATAAAACTCATCAACTTCTTGCTAAACCGGTGAAATTTCATGGATTTTATCTCAAAATTAGTATAATTTTTGATTGTCAGCAACTTCATTTGCACTTAGAAGCAGCCCTATATTCAAGTAAAAATATCCCATTGTGAACATGTGTAGTTTGAAATTCAAAATTTTATTTGGACATATTAGTTTGCCCATCACTACCTTTAATTTTCACAGATGTCTGTGTAACATTAGAACTTCATGAATATTTTGCCAAAAGCAAAATATTCTGGGCCAGAATAGAATTATAAATATATTTTAACAATTTTTTAGGACAAATTTCCATCACTTTCACACATCCCTACCTGTGATCATTTACAGAAGACTAAACACGTACCGCTATCATTAAGCAATAATATGGGATGAGGTGTGAGTTCATCATGCAAAACAATAAACTCTGGTAAATTGTACTAATGACTACCTGCATCATTGCTGAATTAGAATTTCTAGAACTATGGTAGGAAAATGGATCTTAACACATACTTTCCTTATTTGACAAAGCTATATAGGTTAGTTTTAAAAATGCATGATAGAGCTGGGCAAAAATCTTCAGACAAATAGTTTATTCATTGAAAAATTCAGTTTCAGGTCAACTGCAACTATTTATGACAATGATACAAATTCATTGGAGCCGAAATTTGAATCTGACTATCCCATGTGTGTGCTCTAACCACTGAGCTCTAGAGTCAGCCTTGCTCTCTGGTCCAATGAACATTTAATTATTTATACCCGGTGGAATAGCCTCAACAAGAGAGATTGAAGCACCTACTTGCTAATAGCCTGGTGGTTAGGGCACTTACCAGGGGTGGGTGGGTGTGATCTGGCTTCAAGTCCCTGAAAACAGGTCTTCTGCATCCCATGTAGTGCCTTAACCACTGGGCTATTTGTCATAACCAGCTGAATGGCGGTGGTGGGGTGTCACTCTCTGTTTTTATGTGATTGGGCCTAGACACCTAATTCCAGGAGATGGTTCACAGCTGAGAATCCCAGGCAGAGATTGGCAGCTCTCTTCTGCCCATCAGTCAGGTGCCTAACACCCAGGTCAGCGGGAGTTAGGTGCCTGAATCCCTTTGTGGATCTGGACCCTAAGCCCTACTATTTCCTCTGCATTTCATGTGTGGCTAGCAGCTCCCTGTTCAGCATGCTGGCTTCTGAGCAGCTCCTTAGGCATCTAACTCGTTGTATGGAGGGACCAGAGGCCTAATTTGCTGCTAAGAATTCCACTAGGCAGCAGTGTACCTGGGAGTTAAGTGTTGCAATGATGAGCATTGCAACACTTAAGCCCACCTTTTTGTGGATCTAACCTTTAGGTGCATTTGAAAATTTTGCCCATTATCCACATAAATGTCTCCTCCTGCTTTGAATCATAGTAATCTCTTTGCTTCAATAATATACGGTGGCAGTAAGTTCCACAGGTTGTATGTGTTATATAAAGAACGTTTTCTGTTTTCAGTTTTCATTTTTTGATGCATTATAATTTCATTGTGGGACCCTTTGTATTATAATAAAGGGTAAACTGGAACTGATTGACCTTGTCTATACAATTTATCATTTTATATATTTCTATCATGTCATCTCTGATTTATCTAAGGTAAAATTTCAAAAGCACCTAAGTGACTTCATGGCCACAATAGGACAATGAGAAGAGGAAACTTTTTCCTACTGCAGTGGTTCTAGTCTAAGTCATCCTTTAATGGCTTGTATAGTGGTTAGATAACCCTGAGGAATTATTTAGCACCAATGACCTAGGAAATGAAGCCTCAAAATTTCTGGTACACAATTACTAGGGAAGCATTGAGGTAGTATATTCATTTATGGAAGTTTCCTGCTACTTCTGCAATGAGAATTATGAAAAGTGTACATATGGGTCTTCTCAGAAGATTTTAATATGTTCTCTTGGAGGTCTGGAAGCTTTTAAGTTTAACAGAGAGTCCTGTGGCACCTTTAAGACTAACAGATGTATTGGAGCATAAGCTTTCGTATTCACACATGAAAACTTATGCGCCAATACATCTGTTAGTCTGAAAGGTGCCAGAGGACTCTTTGTTGCTTTTTACAGATCCAGACTAACATGGCTACCCCGCTGATATTATAATTTAGTATGTAAGTTTCCATGATGGCATCAATCATGGTACGGTATAATTTTAAAATATACATAGTTGACTGTAATTTCAAAACGATCCTCAACCTGTACTCTGAAATTGCAGCAGCAATTTTTTGTGGACAGTATTTTTTGGACAGACTAACTGCATTTGCACACACAAAGCAGGTAGAAAATTGGTATGTACTAACTCAGTTTGCGTGCACAAATAGTAACTCATGTACATGTCCAAGATGACATGCAGGTAAAATCCTCCTCATGACAAATTGCATGTGAAAAGCGACTCTCACAATTTTTCAGGGCTGCTTTTTGGAAAATTTGGACTGACTTGTTTACACATGTAGAAAAAATACCACAAGTAATATCCTTAATTTTAAATTATAGATTAAAATTGGCCCCTCATTGTGAAGATTTGATGTAAAATCTACTCTGGAGCTGAGCTTCCTCAATGGGTGTGCTGAGGTTGAAGGGCTTTTTTATACTATACCAGGCATGTTTCTGAAACAGTGCAATAAATTAATGAAATCAAAACTGTTATGAAGGTGTTATGGCTGGATGCCAAAAAAGCAAACGTATAATATGAGGCATATAAAACAAAATCAATGACAGAGTTATTGGAGATTAAAAATAAATTCAATAATTCTATAGTAAACAAGGGTAATGGTAGCTATAAACATTATTTTAGATGGCAGTATTATTTGGAATATCCTTCAAATATTTCCCAGCTGCCTTAACAACAGCCATGCTTACAGGAATCTTAAATGGTATTTTTGATTATAATTTAAGCACTTAGAGCTTGATCCTGCAAGGTGCTGAGTGCCCATCAAACAACTAGCAAACCACAGGTTCTCACGGTTTAGCTACAAAATGTATTTTTAGTGATGTTTCATTCTGAGATTTTGAGTTTCCTCAAAACTGAAATTTAGAGAAATGAAGGTTGTGAGCCCATATAGACAACAGTCCAAAAAAAAAATTGATAAAGTCCTTAGAATTAGTCAGGGCCAAATTGTGCAGTTGTTACTCATGTTGCTGAATGCTTAATTATTGGAGCTACACATAAGCACATAAAAACTTGCCAGTGTATAAGCTGCACAATAGGCCCCAAGTCTTGCTTAGGGTACGTCCATACTTACCGCCGGGTCGGCGGCTAGCGTTCGACTTCTCGAACGCTAATCTAGACGCGATAGTTTGAACTCTGAACGCGCTCCCGTCGACTCTGGAACTCCACCACCACGAACGGTGGTGGCGGAGTCGACGGGGGAGCCGTGGACTTCGATCCCGCAGCGTCTGGAGAGGTAAGAAGTTCGAACTAAGGTAGTTCGACTTCAGCTACGCTATTCGCGTAGCTGAAGTCGCGTAACTTAGTTCAACCCCCCACCCCAGTGTAGACCAGGCCTTAGCTCTTGGGAGGTATCAGTGGTAATGCTTTGTGTCATCTGTTTTTCCATACATCGGTAAAATGTTTACCAATTAACCCCCTTCTCCTCCTCTCCCGCCCTTTTCCAGGAGGCACTCAGCACCTTGCAGTAGCAGGCCCTTGACTAGATGGGTACAAGAATAAATCAGATAGTCAAAATAAACAGTAATACCAATGTAAAGCAGATGTGCAACTAATAGCTAGAGATATAATATGGATGTATACACAAAAAATAACTCAAACCCTTACCTAATTCAATAGATGATTTACTACATTGGCTGCAAAAGGGACATAGAAATTTCAATCAAACCCCCATTTTCTTCCCAGATGACATTTCCTGTCTTTTCCCAATTTCCTGTCTTTTCATTCTATGTGAGGAGACCAGCATTGGGAACCAGTCACCTCCAGTGTTGTCCTGCAAAATCTCGAAAATGTTCTACCTCCTCTTATCATGTATGTGACATCCTTGAGTAAAATACTTTACCTGAAATCCAGCAACTCAATTTTTCCCCGGCAAAAAATCCACACTATTCCCACTCTCCCAAAATACCCTTCAGTCTAATACCCCTCCAAATCCATCAATCACCCTGGCCCACGATGTCTCAGCACATCGTGCTTCTGTACCACAAGGAATCTCTTCTAGGGGGCTCTTTTACCTGGCAGCTGCTCCTTCCAGCAGCAGCAATGGTGGCAGTAACCTGCAGCCTATGCTGGCAATATTGGTGGTAGACAGGTTGTGCTGCATCCTCTCACTGCAGAATAGTTCTTCAGGTGAGGAATCTGGTGTTGGGGTGAGTGGTCAGTTGAGGAATGGATCCCTTCTGGTCCCAGAGTTGGGCAATTGAATGAGGGAATGGGTCTCCTGCAGTTGCTCTATATTTGACATGGGGGAGAAAGTGGGTATCTGTGGATGGTGTGAGGGATGGGGGATAGGGAAAGGGCAAAGAGAATAAGAATCAACTGGGTTGCAATGGTGGGACTGGGGCTTCAGTCTCTTCCTCCCACCACCACCACCTCACCAGTCTGTCAGCTGCGTCTGAGCAGCCCAGTCACCAGAAGAGTGTGGCAGACTGTGGCAGTTACAGGATGCTGACTGAGCTTTGTTTGTTGTCACCTACCCTTGTTACACTTCTGGAATGACCAGCAAGGAGCTGGTTGGTATGTTCCACAGCATGCTCTTGTTTGGTAGCAGCACTGGTGAAGTGTGCATGAAGGGAGTGTCTCTTGCAGCAGCTGCTCCAACAGTGTTGCGGGCAACCATGGTTTGGCCTCCGCCTGAGTAGGTGGCAGCCGTCTCAGTCCTATCCTCAACAAGTGCTGAACATTTTAGAAAGCAGAGCCAGCTTTAACATCTTAGAGAGTGCAACAAGTTTTAGCTGCTGCCCAGTCCCAATGTTTATTACCTTCTATGCACTGTGGTCACCCCATTATATACAGGACTGGCCTAAGGAGTGAGGGAAAGGCTAGTGGCAAGATTATTTGGGATACATTCCAGCTTCCTACAGCAGAAGTGTCCATCCCACTACTTGTTTCTTGTAACCAACAGTTGGTTTGTTTGTGGACAGGAACTCAGTCTAGATGATCTAATCATCTATAAACCCATTTATGCTGTTTTATATTTTCAAAGCTACATTTACATCAAGAAAGAGCTAGAAGTGCCAGTGGAATTGCACCAGAATTTTACTGGTGCATCTGAGAGCTGGTCTTTAACTATAACAGGCTGTAGCAGGGTGGACCCTGCTCCTGCCCAGAAGGGCTTGAAAAGCTGCCTGCTAGGGCTTGAGAGGCGTGGCTCTGGAAGCTGGGCCGAGTAAGGAAGTGGCTGCAGCTGGGGCCACGCCCCAAACTGAAGCCCTGGGGCTTATAAGAAAGCAGGGAAGCCAGAGCCCAGTCAGTCTCTCTCTGCTTCCAGAGGGAGATGGGCCTGGCTGCTTAGAGGCTGAGAAGGTACCTATGGTGAAGCAGGGCTGGGGAAGGGCTGAGGAGCTAGGGAAGCTCCAGCCTGGAAAACCCCAGGCTGCAGCCTAGCAGTAGGCCACAGGTACTGGGGGTTGCAAGGGGCGACCCAGGGGTAGGAAGAGCACCAGGTCCAAACCCCTTTGCCTGTGATGAGAAGGCGGATACTGCAGTCTGTCCCAGGAGCTGGGGCTAGAGCACGACTGGGCAGTAGCCATTCTGAGGCAAAGCGGGGAAAGCAGGGTGGGGGTTCCCCGGGGAGGGGGAAACCCAGTTAAAGGGGTACTGGAGTCCTGGGAGGGACACGGGGCCAATAAGAAAACGGGCGGATCACCGGCCAGCAGAGGGCGCTCCGGGCTGAAAAAGAGCTAATTCCCCGGAAAAACCAGCAGGAGGCGCCGCGGGGGTGAGTCTGACTCGTTACACAGGCATTACCAGGTTCCAGCTATATTCAATTAAGTGTAAAGAAAAATCACTTAGATAACAGAAATTATAATATAAGACACATCCAAAACCAGAAGAAAAAATTCCAGCATTACTATATTTCCCATAAAGAAATGTCTTTCCAGATCAAATATAATTTCAAATTAATATATTCAGATATGCCACTCAAAGTAAACATTGGAAAAATACACACAGAAATACACACACCCATTAAAAAAGGAGAGAACTGTGAGAGACCCCCTTTTTCCCCACAACCTGAGTTAGTTTGATTTTTGTGATGTCTTACTTCCTGCACTTTTCTAGTTTATCTCCCTAGGTGGAACACTGAAGGAAGTGGGGGTGCTCAGAACTAAGCTACATGCTGAAGTTCACATTGCCAGAAATGGCAGGAAATTTTGCAAAATGGAGGACTGCAGTTTCCCCAACCAAAGGATGTTTTCAGTTGCAACAAAGTAAATTTGCTTTAGTTGGAAGGCAAAGAAAAAAAAATCCTCCTGGTCTTGATAGTTTGATCCTGCACCAGTTGCTGCCATCTTATATTATTTACAGTTTCATGAGATTTTAAAGATTCTCACCAATTGTCCCTGTTGAAATATTAGCAATATGCTTATTTTGTTTTTGTTTTTCTTCTCCAGCAAAGTTCAGACAGATAAAAATTTGGGCTGCCTATAGCAATTAGCGATAAACATCAGAAAGAAGGTCCCATAGTTTTTTCTCCGTGGTAGAAGTGTTAGAGAAGAGACCCAGATGTTGCTCTCTTCCTTCTTCAGGTCTTAATTAAAAACAAACCCAAACTTTTCTGTTATTGGCTAACTTAGGATGAAAGAGAGGACTTATTTTCTTTCTCTTTCATAATCGAAAATTGTTGCCAGATCCCTTAATAGAGAGATCACAAAAAGCTCATTCAGTTTCAGCCAATGCATATAAATAACTGCATAAGGATAGATCCTTTACTTTCCCCTTCTTTCATCAGCAGAACAGTAGCATTAGGGCATGACAGCCAACACGTGTATTTGACACTGTTGTAAACTCATGTCTTCCTTTTACAGCTGTTTCTGTAAACACATATGAATAATAGTTCTCTTGTGCCTTGTGCCGAACAAGAGCTGCTTTTCTTGGAGACTGGCCAGCTACTAATGGGAATGCACTATGTGTGCATGTATGTGCACTGTGTGCCCTCAGCTAACCCTGAGGCTAGATCTGATGGTTGTTCTCCTCTCCCTCAGGGCATTCATACAGTTAATGACTTTTCCTTATGAGAGGCAGGGGAAGATTTCATTCAGTGTTTTGGGCGGGTGGGATAAATTGCATAGTGTCAGCGACATAGGACTCTTGGTAGTGTCAACATGGCTTAGAGCCCCTACTAAGTAACATTCAGACCTAGAAAAGTTTGACTTGTTTGAAATTCCTCTCAAACTACCAAAAGGGAAAAAAATCCATTTGCTCCATCTAGTTAACATTGCTGGTTCTTCTTTCCCCGTTACTACAACATTATAGAATGAAATGCTGGGAAAAAAGGCTAATTTAGGAGCAAATCCACCCTAAAAAGTAAAAATCAATCTCTCTCCTCACAGAGAAAGCCCAAGGGAATAGAATGCTGGGGATCATGGGTATTTTGCTACTTGTTTTTGACGTATGTTCTGGGTGAAAAGATCAATGGTTTTCTCTTGGGAATAAAAGATTGCAAGGTCCAAATAGCCAGAAGTTCGTATGTCTATTTATCTAAAGGCAAGCAGCACAGGAGTCAGCAATGAACACCTTTTCCCTGACAATAAGTGACAAGTAGCCCATTGTACTGCAGTGTTGCCATGGTTTAACTCCTTCTTCGGGGAGAGACAGAGCAATTCTTAGGGGGAGACAGAGCAAAGGAGCTGAATAAGATACTTTCTGCACAGTCAACCCTAATTTGACCCTAGAAGCTGTAACTATATACATTTTTGGGGTACTAGGGAGTGCTAAATATATTTAGTTTTAGATCTGATCATTACAGGATTGTTCATGGGCCCACAAGGAGATTGGGTGTTTTGCTAACCCTATCTATATTACTTATTACTGTAGAACTTGGGGCCATGAACCAAGGTGCTTTTTCTGGAATTCCTCTCTTTCCTCTCCCTACTCACCCATTCTTGTAGGGATTGTGTCAAAACACCAGATAGCTCAAAATTATTATTCTTATTGTCCTGGTCTGCACCCTCACTTGAAACTGGGGGGTTTCAAAGTGAGGACCAGCATGTATTCCCCCACCCTAAAATCCTAGGGTAGGTCTCCTTCGCTGCCACCAGTCAGGTTAAAGTGTCTGACACACTGCCTGTCCCCCAAGCTTCCCCTGGGGAACCCAGATTCAAACCCCTTGAATCTCTACACACAGGGAAGCAGCCCACTTCCCCCCTCTCTCTCTCCTAGCCACTTTGGAGAGATATACACCGAGTCAAATCCTTGACTCAACACAAAGAGGGACTCACTTCCCCCCTCCCCTTCCCTAGTCCTGGAAAGAGATAACTGATTCAAACTGCTTGAATCAAACCCAGGAGGACTGTCTCTTCCCCCTCCCTTCTCTGCCCGGAGATAAGCTGTCTCACCACCGAGAAAGAATGTCTCAGCCCCTTCCCCTATATCCACAGTAGAAGGGATTTAATCAAATCTTTATAGAAAGAATTTATTAAAAGAAAAACAAGAAAATACAGAATCTCTATGAGTCCAAGCTGGCCACTCATAGGGTATAACCTTGCTAAGTTCTGGAGAGAATCCTCTCTCTTTCTCAGTACAACGATACAGGTAGAATTAAGAATAATCAATAACAAACACACAGAATTGCAAGCATAGGAATATTAGGTGAGGACACAAAGTATCTTTCTAATACTCACTATCTTGACTAGAAGAAATGAGTTCAGAAAGGTGGAAGCTGGTAGACTTGATTAAAACATCTGGACTCTTGTAACTCCAAACGGCCAAAGACAACACCCCCCCCAAAGAGAGGGAAAAAGTTCCCTCCTAGGAGTTTCAAATTCTCTTCCCTGATTGGTCCTCAGGTCAGGTGCCCACCAGGTACTATGCTTTAACCCTTTACTAACTATTCATGACACTTATATTGCTACCCTTTAGAGGCAGTGCTTTCAAGAAAGATGTAAAAGTCAAGGCAAACCTCTACTGGTTTTGGGTGCAAGTTGGGAATGGCCAGATACATCAGGAAGGAGAAACCAGACTATGTGTGTGCAAGCACTTCCAGCACAGCTACTTGCACGTGTTATTACAATTACTCATCCATGTGATTTTGAAATTCACTTTCACAAACATTCATTCTATTTTATTCAGGTTTTTTTTTTGTTGTATATAGATTTCTATACCATGCTCATCACCATCCTATCTGAGCACCTTCCAGTAGTGCATTAAGCACATCCATCATGTGTTGTTTGTTCATGTACTGTGGAGTTTCTTGTTTTGATAGTGTCTTTTTCTCTTTTATATATACCTGTGGCTATGTATTTATGTTAGAGAAGGCAAGGTCAAAGAAATGTGCCTTACATTTGGAGTGGCTGATGGGGGTGGGTTGTAATGGTCCTTAGTTTGTGGAGGAATTCATTCCATGGTCTCAGGCCAGCCCTGTGGAAAGTTCTCTCTCATGCTCAGACAAGCTCTTCTCCTATCACTGAGAGCCGGGTAGCCTGTGTTGCTGAGGAGATGTGTTGCTGCATTCTGAACTAGCTGGAATTTCCTAAATGCTAAAGGCTTCATGTTCAAATATATTGCATGGCTGTAGTCCAGGGCTGTGACAAAGGCATGAATAACTGAGGATAGGTCTTCCACCAGAATGGGACAGCATTTCCTAGCCAAGCAGAAATGGTAGAAAGCATTGCTCACAGAGGCTGCTGTGTGAGAGCTTAGTATTAGTTGTGTATCTTCAACCAATGGAGACAGCAAGCTCCTCAAAATACTTTTCTGCGCCCGCCAGCATCACCTCACCTCTGCTTGGGTTCAGATTCAGTATAACTTAAATCTAAGAATAACTAAGTCAAACCAGGCCAGGGCTTAGGGAGATCCTGTGTTTTGATACTAAGAAGTAAAAGCCTAGTTAGTCAAGGACCTAAGACAGGCAGAGACATCTACACAGTAATAAAGAATCACTTTTATATTTATTACAGCAAAACCCTACGTTTTCTCTGTTGTAAAGAACACTATAACTGCTACCCAAGAAACCCATTTTGGTTTGATAGATTTAGAACTTGTATACTAATTCCTCAAAACACATTTTGTGGGGAAATAGCATCTTTTGTACCTGCTTCTATCACTGGTATTGCCATCAGCTATTCCCTACTTTCCACCAGCTTCTATTTTCCACCATTGCTTCTACCAGGATCCAGTTAAGCCAGCAATGCTGCCACTATTACAGACACATCCTGTAACCACATTGTCTTTTCCTACCTGGCCAAATCAGAGAAAGGTAGTAATATTTGGACAAATATTATAACTACTGCTGGGTGGAAGCAATTCTTCTTGGACCCAGAGAATGTTATAACAGTGAGTACTTACCATTGCAAGTAATTAGCAAAGTCAGGATCATCAGTCAACCTCAGACCTCTTAAATCCTGTGTTAAATAAAATAAAATAAAAAAATTCTAGGTGACCATGACTTGTATGAGGCTCAGCAGCTCATAGGAAAACTCTTCCTGGTACATCCAAGTCTAATCCAAAATCAGTATGCCTGAGAGTGGTGTTTAGAGCTATAGAATCCAGCTGCAGCAGAAAGACCACAACTAACCACCATTCAGGTTACTGAGAATAAACATGTTTTTGATGCTACTCATCCTACTGCTCAAAATATTATCATAGAAACTGGTGAAAATAGGAACCTGTCTACCTTAGCAATCTGTGCCGCTTTAACTATATTAGTATACAGTGGATGCAGTTATATTGGCATAAAGTTGCTTTATACAGTGTAGCTATAAGTTACAGTATGTTCCGTATAACTCTACCTCATGATAATGGGAATGATTATACTAGTATAACACATCTTTATACCGTGTAACCATGGCCACCCTAGGGGTTGTACCAGTATAACTATTTTGGTTAAAAATCCCACCCGTAACTGAAACAGTTATACCAGCAAAACTTGCAAGAATAGACCAAGCCAAGAACTGCTCTGTCATTTTCTGGTGGAAGACATGCATTTTGAACACAAAAAATGCTTTTTTCATTCTGAACAAAAGAATCTGTCAATATTTATGTCACTCTTAAACATGCCCACCCTTAGGCTGTGTGTTCCTAATTCACTACCCCAAACTCCATTACAGCACATCACAATATTTTATCCCAAAAAAGGTATAGACAAACCGTTGTTCCATCCTTTTATAGGGCTAGGAAGGAAGAAATACTGGCCAAACAACATATATATGCCAGAACATAGTGTAATCTATTTTACCAGTGAAGTCTGGACCAGCAAACTATGCTGATGTACCTTTGACAGTTAATTAGGCACTGCAAGAAGCAGGTGGTGGTAGCAGTATGTTGGTCAAGTACAAGTAGATACTATTACATCCTTTCTCTGTTTAGATGGTCATACAACCTTGCTAAGTTCATTCAAATAATTTGAAAGCCTTCAATATATCTTTATATATGACTTTGCTATCACACTTCAATATATCTTTATATATGACTTTGCTGTCACATTGTACATTCATTTTAAATACATTGTTGGTGAACTGTATGGCTATTGCTACAGAGGGAGCTGTGCCCTTAAAGGTACATGTTCACTGCAGCTGGGAGAAAGCTTTCTAACTTGAGTAGACAGATATCCACTAGCTCTGCTCAAGCTAGTGGCTAAAAATAGTAGTGTAGCATGCGTGGCAGGTCAATCACCCAACTACAAACCCAGGGTGTCTGGGTGCATTTTTACTCAGGTGTCAAGTCCGACCTGTTACCCTGGCTACTCTGCTATTTTTAGCGTGCTAGCTTGAACATAGCTCAGGCATGTCTGTCTATCTGATCTGGGAAGCATGCGACCAGCTGCTGTGTAGACATACCTAAGAGTTGTTCAGTCCCCAGCTCTGACCTTTGCCTGGTTTCCTCACAGATTAAGGGAATTCTGGGATTTGTAGTCCCAGGAATTGCGTGACTATAGGTTATATGAAGGAATGACAGGTGGCACGGCAGAAGACTATAAATTATCTCCCTTTCCTCATAACTTGGAGAGATCTAGTGGTAGGGTTCTCCAATGACCCAAGTTTGGGCAAAAGAGCTTTGGTGGAACTCCCATCTGAGGAGGAAGAGCAAAGCAAATATCTAATTCTGAAGTGGCTGGCCACTTGTTTAAGACTTCAGGGCTGAGTCACATTTGAAGCTGCTAGGAAGTAGTTTAATATAAATAATATTATTTAGGGCCCAGAAGTGTACTAACTGCTTCACAGGAATCAGAAAAAGACAGGGTCCTTCTCCAATAGCTCACGATCTAAATTTTAGTTGCAACACAACAAAAGAGGGAGACAAACAGTAGGAAAGGAATGAGCAGAGTTCATTTTGGGTGTCTTATGTCCCAATATGTGCACAGATGGAGCAGTTCCCAGTTCACCCCCACCAAGGGCAAACACAATCTGGCCCATAAACCAGTGAATATTATTCACTTATTGCAGGCATCACACATGAAGGGATCAGGCCCTAAATATCTGTCCACAGTGGTTCTGGCCTCAGAAATAACTGTTTTTAAAATAATGTTTTAGTTGCTTCTGTACACAAGAAATAATACAGTCAGGCATGAGGCAAATATGTTACATTGCCTTTATTGAATTTATTTTAAGTATACACCATGTGTGCTTTCTCTCTCTGCAGCAATAAAAAATCCCATTACATACAAACAACTCCCCCCCCCCCACCAAATACAATTACTTGAAACACAGATACTAGGCCCTATGCACACTTTTATTGAATAAACTGGCAGAAGAGAGCCAGAAGGGAACACCAGTTGGTGATTCTAACTTCCATCCTGCTAAATCTGGAAAACACTGGAGTCCATAAGTAGTGAAATTCTCATTATCGTTTCCAGTAAGATAATATGCTGCTGTGGGACCTGTGAATAGGCTTTTCATTGTATGCACTACCCACTTAAAAATGTGAGAGTTGAGTTGGATGTACCTAAAGGAGCCTCAAAGATCAGAACAATGCAAGTACTCAGATTGTTTATCTTGTCTATTTTATTTGTTTGATCCTTTATGCTGTCTGATCTTTTATTTTATTCAGCAGTGGGAACCTCTGTCTCCCTTTCTCCCAGACAGGGATTTGAAAAAACAGGTGCAATTCAGCATTGCACGTAACCAAAAATGATCATTCACTTGTAAACTGCAAACTTGTCAACTGTGGTTCAAAGTTAAACAAATGTACTAATCCTAGTGAGGTCTGTCTGTAGCTGACTGTAGCATTAAAATGTAGCACTAGATCCAGGAAGTGCATATGGACTACATTATACCCTTTATCTCACTTTCATGTAAATGGAAGTGGACCATAACTAAGCTCAAACTCAAGGTCAAGATGGGGGTCAGTGGCGAAGCTGTGATGAGGCTAGTTCTTGTTGTAACTTCATTCAACATAGCTGGCCTGTGGATAAATAGAGTTCTTCAGTTGCTAGCCCAACCAGCTTCCTCACTTCACAATCAACAGACAAGCACAAGCAATTTACTGCTGTGATCGTTTCAGAGATATGCTCCAAAAGGCACAACACAAGTATAGAGTTTAAGTGAAAAAAATCAACCCCACCAAAACAAACTTTCACTACAAAAAAATTAACTGTCTTTGCTAGACAGTTGCTTTACCAAATTAGCAGTTACCTTTTAAAATCTATGCATATATAAATGAGATAATTTAGTTGCTCGGTAGCTCAGGCATTAAAAATGTTTTTTAATATATTCAGTGCTGGATTGTCTAGATATTTAATGTTTAGCAATTTGATAAATTATGAATTAATTACAAGCTACTAATTCACTATTAACTTGCACATGTGTTCAGAACTGGGATCTTTTGCACTACCTATGCTCTGACATTAAGAGACCAATCCTGCTGCTTCTAAAACTGATGAGAAAACTTCTATTGATTTCAGTGAGCACAGGATGTGGCACAAAATTGTAATTCTGTATTTTTTCCTCCATGCAGTATAATAAAATGAATCATACAAGAACTGTCATTTAAAAAAGTGTAATTCAGTGACAATAAGATCTACTGTGTATGTATATTACATAATCAAAATCTGACTTTTGGCAAGCTATTTTCCTTAAATAAAATAGGGAGAAACATTGAATCATTTTAAATAATATGTTCCAATCTAGTCAATTTCACATTTCACTATGTGAAATTAAAAACTAGGGCAAATAATGCCTGTTATATTTAAACAAGTCTCAGAAGCAGGCAAGTAATGACAAAGGTATTGTTTGGAGCTGAAAGCTTGTATTACTGCAAATTTGACTTTAGGTAAGTTCAATAATTATAACAGTGCCCAGCACTGCCTCTATAATTAAGGATCTGATGGCATTTCCAATCTTTTAAAGAGGTTTAGAGCATGGCTGCTCTAAATTGCATCAAGGTGAAATTTGATAGACATGTTTTCAACACAAATACATGAGCTCTAACATTTAAAAATAGCTTAAATCTATCATTTAGTGTTTGACAGTTTAAAAGCAAAGTGTTTTAGTAATTTCGGTCACTTTTTTTGGTCCTTCATGTAATTCATGAAAAATTGTTTCATTTAAGACATTTTTGCCAGCATTTAGGTGAAGTTCATCCCTGTGCAGAGGATGAACAAACCTCACTACTTAAGTCCCACCTGACCTAAGCCCTTGAAAGAGAGATTGGGTTGGAACTCAAGTGGTGCATGGCCCAAGAGGTACATAAACCTTGTGCTGGCACCATGTATAAGGGTGAATTTCACATTACATCCTTTTTGAATTTGCTGGTTTTAGTCTATTTTTAACAAAGTTTCACATTTATCAATATATTTCTTCCTTACAACTTATGGCTGGTTAGCGTGCCAGCCAGCACTGCATCCCTAGGGCTGGGTATGAAGCATATCCGGCCCAAACCTTGCTGAGGTGCAAACTGAGGTGCAAGCTGTGTGGATCCCATAGACACACCCCACAGAAACATGCCCTGACTGACAACCCTCCTTTTCTTAGCACCACTGGGCAGGGAAGAATTTGGTCTGAATCATGGAAAGTGATGTGACTACAATGCTCATGATGAGATGACAAACTCATAAAAGACAGGCAACTCAGGGCTAAGAGTCCTATTGCAACTTTAAGTTTACCCACTGGACCATATGCATTGTATATACTAACTAAAGAAAATATGTGCAGCTTCCTGAAGCCTGCAAGACCTAGGACACATATTCTGGGCCAGCCTAGCTAGAGAAAAGGCTGGTCTGATGTACAAAGTCAAAAAAGGTATAAAATAAAATTCCCACTCCAGGAAGTTGCTGAAGGGCTTTGGGGCTGTGCATAGAGCTTATATAGATGAGTAGCTACTCACCTCACTCACATGGCTCCTCCAATGCTAGATTCTTTCCCCTCTCTCTCTCTCTCTCTCTGTCCTCCAGGACCAGGTCTCCTCAGGCCATGTTGCTGGAGTACTACCAGTATACACAACTCCAATGAGGAGGTCGTAGGCCATTTTCCCTTGATATTTAGACTTGGTCCATGATCAGCTGGGCATTCATTCATTTAGTTTTAGGATTAGATCGTTGCTTAATATTCAGGCAACTCTTTACAACAAACACTGCTCATCAATTTTGTGCAAATATTTTCTAAAAACCCAAAAGCTGAAGTTCACTTTTTTCTTACTGGACTTTTTTAATAATTAAAAAGATAATAATCATAAAACTATTTTTCAATGACACGAATTAAAATGAGGGAAATTTGTTTGTTAAAAATAAGAACTAAAGTAAGTGGGTGGGATAAAAACATTCTACTTTAGCTTATATAGGTTCCTATGCCACCCTAAGCACCAAAGTATCTGAGCTCCTTCTAATAATGTCTTAAGCGACCTGACTAACATCTGTCACGTGTAGTTTGTTTTCTCTCATCTTCACCAGAGAGGGAGAATTGTATGTGCAGTGGTATGTTTCGTTCTGGTGGGGTTTTGTTGGTAGGACAGGGTTTTGTCCAATGACATCAGATGTCCATTTCATTGAAATAAGCTGTCTATTTTGTCACAATGGCCCTGCTGCCCTTACCTGCCACAGGATTGAGAAAGAAAACACGTACATGAAATTTCAATCCAATGTAATTTCAATACCTCCGACATTTGTTCTTTTAGTTTGTGGGTGTGGACCTCATGGATAATCCTCTTCAGGGACATAAAAAGGGGAAGGATGGTGCAAGAATGATGTCACCTGCACACAAGGGCTGATCTAAAGTCCATTTAAATCAGTGGAAAGACTCCAATTAATTCCGTATAATTTGAATTAGGCGCATGGAGAGTCCTCTGTGATAGTCGGGTCCATGATCTTCCCCTTCGTCATTAGATTTCATAGTTCTCACAGCTTCCTTGTTCTGACATCTATATTTTCTGCTCTCAGTAATTCTCTGCAGCTGATCAGCATTGTTCACTAAGATTGTACAGATATCAGTTTAATTGTATCTGTTTTTAATTCCAGTCTTGGCTATATTCTTTTGCCCTTATTAACAAATACAGAGTTTTTTGCCCCTTTTGGACATGTGACTCAGCCTCGTTCAGAGTTCTGCACATATACTGCACAAGCACATATTGTTTATCCCACTGAATTTCCAGCAAGTATCAATAAGAAACAAATTTGGGGTTCATTTCTGCAAGGGACAGGATTCTTTCTGAGGGATACTGAGTGCCTTCAACTGCCACTGAGCTCAAAAGAGTTGAGGGCCCCAGCACCTCTCCAGCACATTGTAATAGGATCAGACACTTAGCAATGTTTTCCCACAGAAATCTTTTTGGCTTGATTAGATTGAGCATTTTGATTACACAAATGCAAGGATATTATAATTTTACATAAGAACTGGGTCCAGTATATAATGATAGATATTTTCCAGCACGGAATGATCTACAATCATCACAGTATGCATTTCCCTTCAGCCGTGCAGCATGGGAGAGCTTACTTTGTAAATTCGTTCACAGACATTATAAAACAAAATGTTGGGGGAAGTATCAGCAGATGAAAAACAAATGGCCAGTAGCCTGAGGAGGCAATCCAGGAGGCAATCCAGTACCTCTGTGTGATGTTCTTTAAGATATAAGCTGTCACCAAACAAACAACTCCGCTCCTATATTCTGAATGTAGGCCTGCAGGACTTTAAATTAATCTATGCTTAACATCCCTCAAAACATTTTGAAGTTCATCAAGTAGCCCTCAGAATAGCTCAATTTATAAAGCCATATAAAGAGCCCATCTGTCCACCACTGAAATCTCCCCTTACCCATGTCAGAAGTCACGGGGTGAGAGAGGGAATAGAATCCACAGAATCATTACTCCTCCTCCCATGCAGGTGTGCAGGGCAGGGAATGCAACTACTTTTTTCCAGGATTGTATTGCTAGTATAGAAGCTGTGGCTCCAGACCCACCATATGCTGCCCAGCACAGCTGAGTCAGACCACCAAGGGAAATAATTTGTGCCAGGTAAAGGACTGCTGCAGATTACTATCCCAAGCTCCCGCACGCTATCACACAGAGTCACAACCTAGGCATGGTCTGCTCCTGAAGCAGTGCAAGTACACACCATCCCTTGTTCAGGGCTTGTGACAAAGCTACTATCTAGCCCTGAGAGATGAAGGGCCAGATTTTCAAAGGTATTTAAAGATGCAGATAGATACTTAGTGGGAGTTTTAAAAGTGCATAAGCAGGTAGCACCTAACTCCCATTGAGGTGCTCGGGTGCTTTAAAAAATCTCACTAGATGCCAATCTGCATCTTTAAGCATCTAAATACCTTTGAAAAACTGGCCATAAGTGATTTGCCCAAGTTTACACAGAAAGTCTGTAGTGGAGCCAGAAACTGAACACTGATCCCCAGTCCAATGATTTAGCCACAAGACCATTCTTCCTTTCAGTCTTTAACTGTAAGCCTCACAACTTAAACAAGTTTCCAAAATCACCTGTGGAATTTCTTTATTGGCTCTTTATAAAAATAAATCACATGAATGCAAATATTTTGCCTTTTAATAGAATGTTCTGATTTTTCTTCTACACGGTAAATTAATTTTTGTGTGAAAGCACTAAAACAGGAACCAGCACAATGCTGATATTTATTTCTTCTCATCAGGCCACTCCAGGTTCCCATGTGCTGAGTTGTTGATCTGATATTGCCTCCCTTTCTACTTGCTAGCAAGGTACTTAAATAAGAATCTGATTATATGATGAGCAGTGGAGGAAAGTGGAGAAACTGGTGTAGAAGTTAAGGAGAAACTTGTAATTACTCTAAAGTATTGTAGCATTGGCTACAGGGGAGAGGGGGAGAAGGGATAGCTCAGTGGTTTGAGCATTGGCCTGCTAAACCTAGGGTTGTGAGTTTAATCCTTAAGGGGGCCACTTAGGGTTCTACAGCAAAAATCAGTACTTAGTCCTGCTAGTGAAGGCAGGGGGCTGGACATGATGACCTTTTGAGGTCCCTTCCAGTTCTAGGAGATTGGTAATCTCCAATTATTATTATTAAATGGATTTTTGGAAACTATTCCAGTGTTTTCTCCAGAGACCACTTGAGAAGGTCTTGCTGCAGGTAGAAACACCTCTTTGTATGTTCAACACTTGGTTTTCTTATCTAGGAGACTAGAAAACAAGCAATCTAACTTGTATGTGAATTTTTAATAGGAAAAACAGAAAATGTGTCAGCTATGCCCTGACATAATCTATTAGTAATGTTTAGTGAAGATGCCTGCTGGTAAGTCTATAACAGTGGTTCAAGGAAGGAAGCTGGGAGTGGTTCTTTGCAAATAAAAAAATATCATGTCCCATTCTTAGAAGAACAGACTGAGAAAAAGGTATTGCATGGGGCAATAGGCTGGTTTTCATGCTTGTTTAACATCAAAGATCTTACTGTATGTGTTGAATATCACAATAGATTTCTGGGGTAAAATCCTGGTCCCACTGAAGTTAGCGGTAAAACTTCTATTGAGTTAATAGGGCCAGGATTTACCCCTGATGTCTAATGCAGAATGAGTCATTGAAAACTTGGGTCTGATACAGAGTACTATACCACAATTTTATTTGTGTACAAGGGCAGGAGAAAGCCTAAAAAAGCTTCATTTAAAAAAATATATTTCCCACACCTCCTTCCCCCCCCCATTATTACAAAGTTCATATTAGATACCCAGGCCCAGATTCAGCAGGGCACTTAAGTAATGACCAATGTGAAGTACTCAAATAGATCCATTACTGTAAATGTACCTTGATATGATTGTACTTAGCACCTTGCAGAATCAGGGCCTTACAGTACAGAAAGGGTTAAAGCCTATATCCTGTATATTCCTGAATGTGATGAGGTGGTGGAGAAAAAGAGCGGGAGGGAACTGGTGGGTAAAGATAGATGTAGGGTTTGATCCTGTGGGACTTACTGAGGCCTGCTCTACACCTAAAACTTAGGTTGCCTTAGCTAAATTGCTCACTGCTGTGAAAAAAATTGTGCCCTGTACGACATAGTTAGGTCAAGCTAACCCCCACTATACATGCAGGTAGGTCAACAGTAGAATTCTTCCATCAACCTAGCTACTGCTTCATGGAGAGGTGGATTACCTGCATTGATGATAAACCCTCTTCTGTCTACACTACAGTGGCACAGCTGCATCTACAGTGAGAGTTAGCTATAGTATAGACCAGGGGTTTCCCAACTTGGTTCGCAGCTTGTTGAGGATAAGCCCCTGGAGAGCTGCGAGATGCTTTGTTTAACTAAGCATCCACAGGTACGGCCGCTTGCAGCTCCCAGTGGCCGTGGTTTGCTGTTCCCAGCCAATGGGAGCTATGGGAAGTGATGGCCCGTACCTGCAGACACTCAGGTAAACAAAGCGTTTCATGGCCCACCAGGGGCTTACCCTGAACAAGCCACGAACCAAGTTTGGGAACCCCTGGTATAGACCTATCCTGAGGAAAAACTCCCATTGATTTCAATGTCAGACTTGACTCAGTTAGACCTACAGGCTTGAGCCAACTTATTGCAAAGAGCTATTCTCCACAGCAGTGTTAAAAAAGAGCTTGCGAACATGCACATTTATATATAGGGTTGCCAATTTTGGTTGGACGTATTCCTGGAGATTTAATTACATGACATAATCTTTAATTAAAGATTAATCTTTAATTCCTGGAGACTCCAGGCCTATCCTGGAGGGTTGGCATGGCAACCCTATTTATATACATTAAATAAAGATATGAAGTACATAACAATGGTAGAAGTTTAACAAAGCTTTGTGCATACAGATACAGATTTATAAACTATCTAAATGATCTGTAACCATCAGTCATTACCAGAAGTTAATGAAACAACTATTTTGTTAAGCATTTTGGCTTTGTTTGGAAATAGTCTAATAATCTTGCATTTACTGCAATGACTCTTTACAAGGGTTTTACTACTAGCATAGAAACCATTATTATTATAAAAGACATTTATAATTAACACTTTATGACAACATGATTTAAGAAAATAATATTCATTGTGACTAAGCAGCTGTGAAAACAAATAAAATGGTGATGCTAATTAATTTATTGCATTAATGCAATTAATGTGAATTCAAAGAGCTGACAGAAAATAATATGTTAGTGACTAATAACAGATTTTTCAAAGAACTAGGATGCATTTTAGGCATTTAAAACTGTATTTGTCTCAACAGCACTAAAAAGCATGAAAAATAACCACTTTATTGATGCACATCTATGTTCATTATAATAAAGAGCAATCTTGCTAAATAATACTTCAGGTTAACCTTTTGACCCCTAATCAGTGCACAGAAATCTTTATGGTTAGTAAATACATTAGTGAGGGTAAAACAAACACGGCTATTGTTCTACCACCATGTAAATATACAGTGTTTATACCTCAAACTTAAGAAAGCACATCCTCCCTCCTTCTTGATCCAGCTTTACTAATATTGCTCCAGTTCCTATAGTCTCATTTTTCATTCCCAAACTGAAGGCAAGTCTTATGAATAACAGGTAGTTTGCAGGTAATCTTCTGGGGGCTTTGTATTTCTTATACAAAAAGATCCAGGACATCTGAATCACCATACTGTCATTTATAGATTTTTGTTACAAAAAATATAAATAATATAAATAATAGGCTGTTTCTATTTCCTGTGACTAGCACAACAATTAACCACTAAGAGCAGGTCTTTACTGCAGACTTAATTTGGGCTCTTATTCAAGGGTTGGTCCTGACCCAGCTTCAGGCTGCACACAGACCCCTCTCCCATGAGTGTGGTGGGTCAGCTGGCCCACACTGGACTATAAGCTAATATCCGAGTGCTGCTTATATTAGGTCTGATAACCTGTCCTCT
>NC_059073.1:104954934-104984934 GCF_020497125.1 Mauremys mutica
ATCTGCTCCTGGATAAATGGCAGGGGAAATGTGATTCATGTCATTACATTATCCCACCTGTAACCAGAGCTGTTACAATAACACCATCTGTGACCTTGGGCAAGTCGTGTTACCTCTGTGCCTCAGTTTCCCCTTCTGTAAAATTGAGCCAACATTTAACCATAGGCTGTTGTTAGGGTTAGTTAATATTTGTAAAATAATTTGAAGCTGAAAATTGCTGCATAAGTGTTAAGAAAGAACAATTATATAAATGAAGACAATGGGAATAGTCAAAATATGAAAATTTGAGATAATTTTTAAAATTGAAGAATAAAAAAGATGACTGAAAATAGTCTGTTTGAAGGAGACAGCACATTACCTGCCAAAGAAAAGTATTATATTCTGGACCAATTGCCTGCAGCAATGATCTGTATGTAATGTGTTCCCATTATTTACTCCATCAGAAAGATAATGAACATACTCTAGAAACATCAGTGTGATTCAACTCAGTTATAAAAATCAGACCCTTTCCAGCGTCTATTCTGTTGGAAGTAGAATTTATTTATAAAGCCCATGAACCATAGGGTTGCTTTATCTTTAATGTCTGATTTCCTATTAGCATTCCCTAACCATCCATTGGAAGATGGCAGATTCAAATTCTGAGCCCTGCTTCCCTGGTGCAAAGAGAGTGCAAAGCAGATAGATCCCCCTTGCTGGCTCACAATAGATATAGCATCAACATCACCACCTCCAGTGTAGATGGCATTGCAGACAGGAAAGAACAAGGATGTAGTGCTGCTGTGCTCTGGCACTCTCCATTTGACAAATGGACCCTTGTAGCTGGGAGTAATTTAGAGCAGCTCCATGACCAGGGAACCATAAATGGTTCTCCTCTGTCAGATGTCTACAGTGGGGCGTAGTTTAGGATTGACACCTAAATCTGCAGAAGACTGACTTTTGGGGTGGGGGTAGAGGTGAAAGGATGTTTACTGGCATAAGGGTGAAAAATGTCACCTAAGATTATCCAAATTAGAAGCTGTCCTCCCAGTTCTATATTGCACCTTCTTTAGGCCAGACACCAGAGAGTACCGTTATCTTAAATTTAGCCTACACTCTAGAAAACTTCTTTAATATAGAAAACAAAAAATGTAATTTTTCTGGTATATGTAAATCTAGTGAAAGGATTATTTTCTATGAAACAGTAGCTCTTTCAAAATCTTTCAAATCCAGTGCCATGTTCCCTCAGGCTGTGATTGATCAATAAGAATTTGTTCTGATAATGTAATAATGCTGTTTTGAGGCCTGATCCAAAGCCCACTTAAGTCAATGGAAAGACTCCCATTGACTTAAATCAGCTTTGGATTTGGTGTTTCACTGATGTGCTGTGTTATCTCTTGGTGTCCTGCTGATGAGTTGTGTAGGTGGAGATATGCTCTTTATTATTGAATTGAGCAGTTCTTCATTCTAGGTCACCCCTGATCTCTCCAATACTTTTGTTCCGACAAGGGCAAAATATTGTCTGCCAAATTGGCAATAATGGCCTTACGAACAACTGAGCTAACAAAGTCAGGCATTTAACATAGTTTTGCCTTTTGTAACAATAGTAAGGAAAAAACAAACCCCACAAAGTCTCATTTCTATTGTAAATGCTCCAAAAATCTTTCCACTGAAAATAAAACAAATAATTGTCCGTTAACAATGGCTCACCAATTGGCAATGGGAATATATTACCAGTAGTATAGGCTGAATAAGTTTGGAGAAACTAAGTATTGACCGGTTTCAGAGTGGTAGCCATGTTAATCTGTATGAAAAAACAATGAGGAGTCCTTGTGCCACCTTAGAGACTAACAAATTTATTTGTACATAAGCTTTCGTGGGCTAGAAACATTGAGCTAATCCTGAATCATTATCACACTCTTCTGCATTTCCTATCCATGGCCTAAGAGTTGAATTGTACAGTACCATCAGAGTAACTGTTCTTAGTGTATTTCTGGCCCAACTACAGGCAAGAAATACTGAAAATCTTGTGAGACAGTTTATTATTAAGAGACGTAGAGCCCACTTTTGCAAACTAGATAGTTTTGGACAATTCAGATCTAATTCTGTCTAAACTTTCTAATAATAATATGAACCAAGCCTTCTGAGGGTCACATATTATTGATATATAGGCCTGTTTTCATTTCTCTAGTACAGTACCTTAACTAAGACTTAACAGTGTTCCATTAACAGCATATCAAAGTTTTCTGGAAGCCCATAAATTGGCAAAATTTCTTACTTACGTCCAAACATGGATAAAATCCCTATCTGCTGTTAACCCTCTGACATATGATATTAAATATGACTATGATATATAGGACATGGCACTGAATATGTTGAATGGATAATTCGACTAGTTAGAGGCATCACCATTGGAAGGTGAGAATGAAATTACTTCAAGGCTGTTGTTGTAGATTATTTTCTTGATACCAGCAGACACTAGTACATAAAACAGATTCTTTTTATAATTTATTCCATACAACTAATTGCATACACTGTGCATCACAAAGTGCTTTGCAAATAAAACTATGCAATGTAAACCAATAAACACAACTGGAGCATAACCTTTGATGATATTAAAATTAGTAGTAAGTGCTGTAGCTACAAAGAAACTTTGGTGCTTCGGTTTCAAATGGTTTAGGCTGTATGGGCCTGAATCTGATCTCACATCATTGAATTAACAAAGTGGTAGTCTGGAGAACTACTCCATTCATGTGGAGCTGTCCCACTGATTTCAAGGACAAACTATCATGCAAGCAGATTGCGAGGCAACAATAATTGTAAGTGTCCTATTTTTAAAGTCTGAATGAGTCTAACCTTTATTAATGAATTCTCATCTCCAAGAAAAATGGCACAAAATTGTAAACATGTCTCATCCTCATTTCAAATTTTTTGGGGAAAGTAAATAAGAGAAAAGAAAAAGGCAAAATCCATAAACAAAGAAATATTTCACTACATTAATCTTTATTTTATTTTTATTACAATGCTAAATTTTCTTTGAGAACATAGCCAGTATCTGCCCTGGCAAGTCATTAGTTTGGGATAGAATATAATAATGTCATTTTTTTAACAAGGAAAGCTATGTTTTGACAGTGAATGTTTAATGGAGTTGATGCCCACTGGAAGACATGAGGTATGGAACTAGGATATGGCCCAGCAAGTGCGATCACCATGGGTAATTGTGTTGAAGGCAAAGGGACTACTCATATGCTTGAAGGCAAGCATTTGCTCAAGTGTTTGGTTGTGTTGGAGCTCTAGAGTTTTACCTCTGCCATTCTGTAAGTTTCAAAGAGGTTTTAATAGATGAAGTTTCAATAGAAGACTGAACTCATACAGGAGATTATGTAGTAATGTGGAACATTGTAGCCCATTCAATTTATTTATTTTTATTTTTATTCATTTTTTGTTAAGAAATACTCAGTAAAATAATTAATTTTAAACAGTGACATTTACTCTTAGAAATGACATAGTATCATACTTCATTGAATGAATGACTACTTACAAAAAATATCTGCTGCTACCTGTGATAGCTTTATACAGAGCTTCCATTTATGGCAACTCAACCTAGGCCAGGATCCTGCAAAAGCTACCCACATGCATAGGTGCTTGTGTAACCCACACACCTCCTGGGTGTGGTGTTCTGTTCCATCTAGTGGCACCGAGACCACTTAGAGAGAGGGAGGTTAATGAGTCTGCTTTACAGCCATCTGGCTTTTAGCTCATGCAGTAGAGGCTCATGCACTAAGCTTCAGAGGTGCCAAGTTCAGTCCCACCCACCAATGACTGGGGTCAGTCAGCATTACACTTGCCTGGATCACGTCCTGAGTGCTCGGTACCTTTCAGGATTGCTTCCACAAATAAGACTTGATGAAAGACCTGCAGGTTTTTGAGCAGTAGTATGATCCCATTGGGACTATAGGTCCCAAACGCTTCCAGACACACAGCTTAGCTCAGTAACCTATTCCTTTCTTATGGGCATCTTATAAAAGTCTCCTTATCCACAGAAAGAGTAAACTGTCAGCACCCCTACATAAAACATCAAGGAGTATCTCTTGCCAATTGTCTTCAACCATTTTACCATAAATCGGAACTCTTCTTGCTTCTGTAACTGTAAATCCAGCACTATTTTGTGCTCTCGTCTGCCTTTATTCCTTCTTCTGCTCTTTGTGTTATACCAGCGCTTCTTGCCTTCTGAGTCTTTTGACTATTCATGACCTTTTAAGTCCCACTACACATATAGAGGAGCTTCCCATTCAGGTGCAACAAAGCTGTTTTCCTCAACTCCTATAAGCCAATATTTTTTAGAGAAGCAGTTAAGCTTCTATGACCATACCCCTGCTGTATTGTATAGTACCTCCTTCTATACATTTTGTTTCTTTAGACTGTAATCTCTTTGGAGCAGGAGCCTTGTACTTGTTGACCACAGTACACATATCGCACAACACTGTATAAATTAAGGGTTCATTATAAATAATAATCAGAACCTGCTGTTCCTGAATATCAGGTGACATGGAGACATTCAATACTAGAGGCTAAATTTGCTCACAGTTTCTGCATCTGTGGAATTAAATCCTACTTCTCACTACACACTCTTTCTTTGGGACACACTGTCTAACATCCAATGGTCAGATTGCCATATACACCTCTACCTCAATATAACACTGTCCTTGGGAGCCAAAAAATCTTACCGTGTTATAGGTGAAACCGCGTTATATCAAACTTGCTTTGATCCACCGGAGTGTGCAGCTCTGTTCCCCCGGAGCACTGCTTTACCACGTTATATCCGAATTCATGTTATATCAGGTCGCGTTATATCCAGGTAGAGGTGTATAACAATTAGGGTTTTGAGAACAATTACCAGGATGTTATACTCATTAGGTTCACAAAGTTTTCAGCATCTTAACATGGAGCAGGATAGTTAGGCTGACTGATTATTTCACTAGTTGTGGGCAAAATTTTAAAGGAGCCCAAAATTATTGGGCTCTTCTTTGGATGACAGGTCTATTTTTGTTGTCAATCAGAAAGACATGTATATGTCACGCGTTCACCTCTCTCTCTCCCCTACTGTAGATGGCAAGGTGGAACCAAATGTCTGGCATACGCATACTTTCCCCCACTGGATTCAGGTATAAAACTTTCTGACAAGGACTAGCAGTAAAGGGACCAAAGCAAGCCCTGAGGATGAACTTAAGGCCCTTGAAATCTCTAGCTTGCCAAGATAGCTTTTTAACTTTTTTTTTTGTTTTAATTTACATGGAAAAAATGGATGGGCTGCTGAGATCATCTGTCACACCATCTGTGGTTGCCTAGCAGAGTTACTCCAGCCTGGAGCTGGAGTAGCTCCCATTTGCAGCTGAACTGCAGTTGGGGATTTTATTAATACATCTCCCATCTATATAGCATCTTTCATCCTTAAGGATCCCAAAGCACTTATTAAAGTATCAGGTTGAGTACTGAGGACTGCAAGAGAAGGGGGAGAAGGAAATGTCCCTTGTTCCTGACCAGTGGCTCCAAAACTTTTATCAGTGTGGGTGGGTGTTCATTGCTGCATTTGTTCCATCCCTTCTGATCCTGGCCCCATGGGAGGAGTGTGACCTTCTGGGTGCTTGGGCAGCTCAGGGGCAGATTTATTCCTGAAAAGAGACCAAATGTACAGACGTGTTTGTTTTATTTATATTATACTTATTTCTAACACATTTAGTGAACATCAGCTTATAAAGCACTTTCTACACATTTTTTTTTTTAGAAGACAGAAACTAACAGCAACAAAAAACAACTGTGATCAGCTGGCATTCAGGAGAATTAAAAAAACGGAGACATAAAACATGTGGAGTAATCAGTAGTTTTCAGTCAAGTGGCATTTAAATGCTGCACTGATGCATAACCTGCCCTACTGTTTCGTTAGGTGGGAGGACAGGTGATATGTCAGCTGAGCTGTGCCATGTAACTACAGTAGAAGGGCTGAGTTAATGACAGACACAAGGGTTTGGATGAATGTTAACATACTGCTATTTCCATTCTGAGATGAAGTAGCTGGGCCTGGATTTAGCATTAAAAGAGACCCAAGAGGCTCTCACTGAACCAGCTGCTAGGGTCCTAAAACATATGTCACACCCTTCAACAGTTCATCAGTACAAAAGGCTTCCGTCTTACAGCACTTGACCTTGTTAGTCTCAGAGATGTCAGTGATATTTTCAACAGACGACAGATCTAGTAGGAACATTAGAATCTTTTAAGGAAAATGTGTATTGGTTCACTGGTAAAAGGACCACCAAACCCCAGACTTTAGGTAGGATATTATTTCTGATGATCTGGGTTCGTACAGTGGGTAGGCTGGTGGTACTATACAGCACTCCAGTAGAAGGTGAAGAAGAAAAGGGGGAAGGAAAGGAAAAAAATCTCAGAAATATTTAAAAAAAAACCACCTCAATTTCAAGTAAGCTAATTGACCAAATTTTCAAATCACCACTCGTTTTCTATTCAGTCCTTACAGTCTCACTGACTTCAGTTGGAGTTTTGCCTGAGAAAGGAATTAAGAAATTGGCCCAATCAATTAATACAATAATTCCAAGCATCAGTTATAAAGGTTGTCTTTTCTTTTACAATACCACCATGATACTTGGAGTCCACTAGTGTAACAACACTACTGTGGATGTGCCTGAGTCAGCTGGGTTACCTGGCAAAGACCACATCCTCTCAGGTCCACGTAAGTGCAGCCTTGCAAACACCTCACTCTCCCTTAGTAGTAGGGGCATGATCCATTTGTCCTGACCACCTGGTTCACCAGCAGCTGAACAAGCCCGCATTTGGCCCTGCTCCACTTCTTCCAAATGTCCCTGCTCAAAGGCATGGACGAAGGCCCCACCAAGATCCCCTCCTGGCGTTGGGTGGGGGGGCGTGACCTCTCCTAATTGGATTTGCACTCTGAAGAAGAAGAAGAAGAAGAAGGTGGTCTATAGTCTATATGAAAATGTATTTTTTTAAATTCCTCCTACCAATAGAAAGTACAGTATGTTTTTCCAACAGCACTCACTTGCAACTCAAAGGTGTTAGCTAACATAAACATTAAAAAAATTACAAAACAAAACACTCCACATCCTGGGGAGAGGATGAGAGAACAAACACATAACAGATGTTAGTCACATTGCTTAATGAACTACTGGAAGGCGCTCAGATACTACTGTGATGAGTGCAGCATAAGAACCTAAATAGAATAGAAGAGTTAAGCCACCAAAAATAATGGGATTGGCTTAAAAATCATGAGGTTTTTAAAAATAATATTTTCAGTTCTTTATGTTCCATGGTGTTATAATCTTTAAGGGTCATGTTTTCAAACTTTTCTCCTCAGCCACAAAGGCTAGAAACTTTTTTTTTTAAATGAAAAGTGAGATTCTGACCTAATCGCATGATTCCAGGATCTAGAGCTTTTAGAAAAGAAACAAATATCATGAAAGTTGGTAACACGGTGTAGGAACAGGAAGAGACCACGATTCTAGCACTACTACTAGTATTGCAAGAGAGATGAATGCACACTTGGCCCTGGTCTACACTATGAGTTTAGGTCAAATGTAACAGCATTAGATCGATTTAACCCTGGACCCATCCACATGACGAAGCCATTTTTGTTGACATAAAGGGCTCTTAAAATCGATTTCTGTACTCCTCCCAGATGAGGGGATTAGCACTGAAATCGACATCGACAGGTCGAATTTGGGGTAGTGTGGACGCAATTCAATGGTATTGACCTCTGGGAGCTATCCTAGAGTGGTCCATTGTGACCGCTCTGGACAGCACTCTCAACTCAGATGCACTGGCCAGGTAGACAGGAAAAATCCCCGGGAACTTTTGAATTTCATTTCCTGATGGCCAGCAAGGTGAGCTGATCAGCATGGATGACCATGAGGAGCTCATCAGCACAGGTTACCATGCAGTCCCAGAATTGCAAAACAGCTCCAGCATGGACAGAATGGGAGGTACTGGATCTGATCACTGTTTGGGAAGATGAATCCATGCTAACAGAACTCCATTCCAAAAGATGAAATGCCAAAACATTTGAAAAAATCTCTACGAGCTTGATGGACAGAGGCTACAACAGGGACCTGCAGTAGTGCTGCGTGAAAATTAAGGAGCTTGGGCAAGCCTACCAAAAAGCCAAAGAGGCAAATGGCCACTCTGGGTCAGAGCCCCAGACATGCTGCTTCTACGATGAGCTGCATGCAATTCTAGGGGGGGCCCCCACCACTACTCCACCCCTGTCCGTGGACACCTGCAAGGGGGGAGTCTCACGCAACAGGGATGAGGATTTTGGGTATGAGGAGACAGAGAAGGAGGAGGATAGTGCACAGCACACAATCGGAGAAACCATTCTCCCTGACAGCCAGGAACTGTTTATCACCCTGGAGCCAATACCCTCTCAACCTGGGCTCATAGACCATGAAGCCGAAGAAGGCACCTCTGGTGAGTGTACCTTTGTAAATATAATGCATGGTTTAAAAGCAAGCGTGTTTAATGATCAATTTGCCCTAAAGACTTGGGATGCATTTGCGGCCAGTATTGCCCCTCCTTTTAAATGGCCAACCCAACCGGTGCTTGCTATGGGAAAGGACGGCGCTGCTATTTGAAACCATTCCCACATGTTCTGAAGGCTGAAGAAGCCGAAAGACTGTGGCTTACAATAACTGCCTGCAAGCTGAATTCTGTTTCCCGGCCCTGCATGTGTGATCTCTCACACCAAACTGACAGGCCCTCAATATAAGAGGCAAAATGTGACCTTGTACCAAAAGCACATGTGCTGTGTAATGTTAACAGCTTGGTTCACCGTGAAAGAGTCTACCCCATTGTTCTCTAAAATGTGTCTTTTTAAATACTACTCTCCCTTTTTTTCTTCTTGCAGCTGCAAATGTTTCAACGCTCCCGCATCATCTCCGTCCCAGAGGCTAACACAGATAAGAAGGTGAAAAAAATGCATTCACAATGAAATGTTCTGTGAGCTCATGCAGTCCTCCTGCACTGAAAGAGCTCAGCAGAATGCGTGGAGGCAAACAATGTCAAAGTCCAGAAAATGAACATGAGGACAGGAGGGACGAGCGAGATGAGAGCTGGCGGGAGCAAGAGAAGAGGTGGCGGCAACGCAATGAGAGGAGACAGGATGCAATGCTGAGGCTACTGGGGGATCAAACCAATATGTTCCAGCGTCTGGTGGAGCTACAGAAAATGCAGCAGGAGCACAGATCGCTGCTGCAGCCCCAGTGTAACCGCCTGCCGTCCTCCCCAAGTTCCATAGCCTCCTCACTCAGACGCCCAAGAACGTGGGTGGGAAGGGGGGGGGACTCCGGCCACCCAACCACTCCACCCTAGAGGACTGCCCAAGCAACAGAAGGCTGGCATTCAATCAGTTTTAAAGTGCAGTGTGGCCTTGTCCTTCCCTCCTACTCTCATCCACCATCCCACCTGGTGCTTCCCTCCTCACCCATCCCCCTGGGCTACCTTGGCAGTTATCCCCCTATTTTTGTGATTAATTAATAAAGAATGCATGATTTTGAAACAATCATGACTTTATTGCCTCTGCAAGAGGTGATCGAACGGGGGAGGGCAGTTGGCTTACAGAGAAGTGAACCAAGTGGGCAGGTTTTCATCAAGGAGAAACAAACAGAACTGTCACAATGTGCTCTGCTGTGCTCTTCTAATCGCCCTGGTGTCTGGCTGCACGTAATCAGCGGCCAGGCGATTTGCCTCAACATCCCACCCCGCCATAAACGTCTCCTCCTTACTCTCACAGACATTGTGGAGCACACAGCAAGCGGCAATAACAATTGGAATATTGGTTTTGCTGAGGTCTAACCGAGTCAGTAAACTGCACCAGCGAGCTTTTAAACGTCCAAATGCACATTCTACCACCATTCTGCACTTGCTCAGCCTATAGTTGAACAGCTCCTTACTACTGTCCAGGGTGCCTGTGTATGGCTTTATGAGCCATGGCTTTAAGGGGTAGGTTGGGTCCCCAAGGATAACTATAGGCATTTCAACGTCCCCAACAGTTATTTTCTGGTCTGGGAATTAAGTCCCTTCCTGCAGCTGTTCAAACAGACCAGAGTTCCTGAAGATGCGAGTGTGAAACATCCCTGTGATCCACCAGTGCCTGCAGCGCCAATGAAAAGTACCCCTTGTGGTTTATGTACTGGCTGCCAAGGTGGTCCGGTCCTAAGATAGGGATATGCGTTCTGTCTATTGCCCCACCACAGTTAGGGAATCCCATTGCAGCAAAGACATCCACATTGAGCTGCACATTTCTCAGAGTAACTATCCTTGATAGCAGCAGCTCAGTGATTGCGTTGGCTACTTGGATCACTGCAGCCCTCACAGTAGATTTACCCACTCCAAATTGATTCCTGACTGTGAAAATTTCGCAGCCACTGGGAATCATCCCAGATCTACAACACGATGTGGTCCCACCAGTCTGTGCTTGTTTCCCCGACCCAGAATGAGCGTTCCATGGCATGAACCTGCCCCATTACCACCATGATGTCCAAATTGCCAGGGGCCATGATTTGAGAGAAGTCGGTGTCCATGTCCTCATCACAATCATAATTGCGCTGTCATCGCCTCCTCGCCTGCTTTTGCAGGTTCTGGTTCTGCACATACTGCAGGATAATGCACGAGGTGTTTACAATGCTCACAACAGCAGCAGTGAGCCGAGCTGGCTCCATGCTTGCCGTGGTATGGCATCTGAAGGAGAGCAGGAAAGCAGAGTTGCAGCGGAATTGGTGGATGATGATGGATGCCACAAAAATATATAATTATACCGAACAATGAGAGGACCTGCAAGGTGGATTCATGGCACCAGGAGAGCAGAGTTGCAGTGGAAGCGGTGGATTACTGAGCTCATTTACTCTATTGAGGTCAGTCATCATTTACTTAATTGAGACTGAGCTAATTTACAACAGCAGGAGAGCAGAGTTGCAGTGGAAGCAGGGGATGATGATGGTTTGCAGACCTACTGCACCGTCTGCTGCCAGCAGCACCCACAACACAACAGCAGTGTCGGTGAGCTGAGCTGAGCAGGCTGCACCCTTGCTGTGGTATGGCGTCTGAAGGAGAGCAGGAAAGCAGAGTTGCAGCAGAAGCAGTGTATGACGATGATGATGGTTTGCAGTCCTGTTGCACCATCTGCTGCCAGCAGCAGCCAAAAAGCACCCAGGATACAACAGCGATGGTGTCGGTGAACTGAGCTGAGCTGGCTGCACCCTTGCCATGGTATGGCATCTGCGTGGAAAAAAAGGCTCTGGTAGAGCTAGTGTGCTAAAAATAGAAGTGTAGCCCAGGTGGCAGGACTGAAGGGAAGAGTGAGAAGCCCCAGGTATGAATGCAACACAGACCCTAGGTACATACTCAGAGCAGCAAGCCCTTCACACTGCAGTGGTTACTCTTTTGTTTTTATGCACAGACTTAACCAGAGCTAGCATGGATATGTTACTTGGCCTGGAAATTTCATCTTCCCACTGCAGGGAAGAGATATGTCTCTAAGAAGGGTATAGACATGCTTCCAGAACACCACACTGCCAGTGGCTGTGGTTGGTACCATGGCTGGCTCAGACAGTACTTTTTTTTCAAATATTAAGTACTAGAACTGGGGTTCCACTATGTTTTTGTTATTCCTTAAAGCGGGTAATAATTTTGCAGCAGTGTGAAACTAATGTGAGCTGCACTTTTATAGGTAATGCAGAAAGAACATAGACCACTTTGGGAGGAAGAGTAAGTGAACGTCCCTCTCTATATTTTGCACATACAAAACATTAAATGGCATGCATAAAATCTGACAAGTAAACAAGCTTCTTCTTAATTATTCTCACCACAGTGAGCATTGAAAATGGCTCTCCTACATACAATACTATATATATTAAATAACAGCTGGTATCTCATAGTATTATTGAGATCAATCCTGCAAAGTGCTGAGCATCCAGAACTCCCACGCACCTTGATGAGAGTTGTGAGTGCTCAGTACTTCGGAGGAAGTACTCAGGACTTCATAGGGTAAAGTCTGATGAGAGATATATTGTCTCCGCAAACTGTAATTTAGTGAGTGTTACTGTGTTAAAGTGTTCAGATTTTTAGATATAAAGTAGGTGCAGGGAAAAAATAAACTAGCTGAAATAAGGAAATATGGTGCCTCATATAAATACTCATGTTCATACAATACTTGCATAGAGTATGCAGCATCAATAAATTAAAATAGTGCAACAGAAATATAAATTGCAGTAGTACAATTAATACAAGAATTTCTTTAAAATATTTAGATAGTATGAAATAAAATTTAGACAGTAGTCACTTAGAGTACATGCTGAATTACTTTCAGTAGTTTATGCTATTTTGCTGAAAGATTGGTTGTTAAAATAAAAATATGTATAGTCACAAATATATTAAAAGTAGTTATACCATATGTCAACATTTCTACATGTGGAAAACACTTCAGACATAAAAGCTCATCATCATTTTATTGATTGGAGAGCAAATGTTTTAGTCCAATTGGAAGGGATGAGAAAGTCAGGAAAATAAGGGTGAAAAATCGAAAGGTTAGGTGGTGAGAAGGTACTATTGCACACAAAAATAGAGTTGTGATTTTAAAAGCCAGGTAGTTACATTAAAGGCTAAGAATGCATTTAGCACAATTTCTTTAGCTGCTTAGGGGAAAAAATGATTGCAGGGATTACAAGATGTCAGTATTTGCTACAAAAAAACTCCTCTCATTCCTACTACCTCTAAGGTTCCAGTTCAGCAAAGCACATGCACTTGCTTAAGTCTGTCCCTTCATTGGGACGTACACACATGTATAAATATAAACATGTTTTAAGTGCTTTGCTAAATTGGGGTCTAGAAGCCTTTTAACTGCATTCAGAGGCTGAGATGGACATAATTGGTATCCCTGCACCTCAAAGATGTCAGACAATAGAGAGTTTATAGGCCACTGGGCCATTACAGAACAGCAAAAGTAAGATACTCAAAATTAAAAAGGGACAAAGAAAAAGGAAAGAGAGAGAGAGAGGAGATTGGAAAGGAGACAAAGAGCAAGTGTGGAGACAAAAGGAAGGAAGGAAGGAGAGTAATACAGGGAAGAGGGAACCAGGATTGATGACACTGGAAGTGGCCAGGTGTCTGTAGATTCTCTTAGGGGATACACCACAGGGAACCAGCAAAGGCTCAACATACCCCAGCCACGTAAAAGATTATGTGGCTGATTCCCATGCCACCCAGCCTGGCTTGGGAGGGGAGAGGAGAGGGATGGGTTCCCATGTACTAGGTGGGTGTCCTAACCACTGGACTACACAAACTAATGACTGTTCCACTGTGATTATGTATGTGTGGTACAGAGGACGAGACAGTCCCTGCCCTAAAGGGCTCATAGGTTATACTATAACACAACATTTTATTTTACTTTCTTCCTACTACACAAGAGAGAATTTAATGTAGGTATTAATAACTTAGATCTTCTGCAAGTATTTAGGGTCTCATCCCAAGAGATGCTAAGCACCTTTGACTGGCTGAGTGACTTACAAAATGATCTCTCAATTAAGGTAGACTACCTGAACCCTTCATCTACCTTAACAAGAGAAACAAACATCTACAGCATACCCAGATCCTAAAGGATCAGTTCTTGACTATTAACTGTGTTTGTTGTTAGAACCTTAATTCCACTACCTAACCTTTTTAGAAGTCCTGTCTGAGGTAAGCCACAGCTTTTTACCCCCTGGCTTTTACAGCATAATACCCACGCTGCCTTGGTTCTGCTTGGCTGGTTATTGCTGCACCTGTGACTCCACAGAGTAGCCACAGCTGTGTTTAGGAGTAGTCTAAAAGCAGCCTGTTGGTAGGAAATAGCTAACAGAGTCAGCTTTGCTCTGCATTGAACTACAGGAAAACCCTCCACTGATTTTCTTATTAGGTAAGTTCATCTTCAGTGGGAGATAGTAGTATCTTCTCTCAGCTGTAGTAGATGTGTTGTACCACTCAGTCAATCAATTAGATTATTTAGGGAGATCATTTTCTTTTCCTTCTGTGTAGGGTTGAAAAGATAGGGTGCTGTAGCAAAATAGTAAAAATGTAAAGAAATGAGGGATATTTAATTTCATGTCTTTTATATACAATCCATATGGTAATTGTGTATACCCCACCACAGCAAAGAGTTCAGCTACTCTAGCTCCTCCTTTATTCCCTGCTTCATATACATCTCTCCATTGGTGTGCTGTGGAGTTACAGAGGGTAGAAACTTTCTGGGCTCCTCTGGTTTCTCCCACACTCCCTTCTCCAAACCCATGAAGAAGCTCAGCAGCTACTTAGCTTATAAGCTAAGGCATATTTTAATACAGACTGTTTACTCTCCTGTGCTTTAAAACTCTCCTTTATCATGCCTTAAGATATCTGCAGGTAGGAGATAGATGGATACAAGGCTCTGATGTCTCTTGCTCCCTGGGAAATTTGTTGGCTAAGGGGTGAAATGCTGACTTCTTTGTGGGGATGGGGGAGAATCTGCTGTTTAACCTTTCCTAAATATCCATGGATTAAAATTTGGGGTTTCCTAGATATGTCTGTGTAGCTTATGTTTATGTGCCTTGGAGAGGGGAAAGACTGGAGCTCATGTTCTCCTCCTTCAGGAACTCTTCTCATAGTTATAACTGACCAAAAAATAAAACTGCAGAGGGTTCAGAAAATTGTCAGAACTACATTCTCTGCGTAGCAGCTCTCAGGGTGTGTCAGACTCTCATACTCAGGGTAAGCATAAAGAACATAAACGGCAGGAGATGACTGAATAGCAGTGGGTCTTTGTACACCATGCTATTAGGCATAAACTCATTGTGATGTAGCTGTAGATCCTACTGCTAGTATCCTTTTCCTTGTAGGAGATATACCCTTATGGGGAAGCAGTGAAGACTCAACATTCCTGCACTGATAGATTCAGAGAACACCTTAGAGCACTTAAAAATGTCTAATGCTCCATGCTCACTTTCTCCCATATCATTTCACCTGCCTTCTGTATCTTTACTCTCCATCAGGGGGCTCATGCGACTCCTATTATGGATGAAGAAGAGCAGCCAACCTCTCCACTCTCAAATTCTCACATTTTCTGTTTGCCTGACTTCATTCATGTACATGAAAATGTTCCTCTTTTGGACCCATTTTTCCACTGACTGATTTAGTAATCACACCTGTTGTTGTCTCCTCTGTTGTGTTTAATGCTGTCTGTTGCAGTATCTAATTATCACCTCTGTAATTCAGTTGTTGACTTATTGAGCTTCCTTCATATATTAGCTTTACCTACAAATCCTTTGTGGGGGTTTTGTTTTTTAAATCCCTCATACAAGCAGATCCTTGATGCACCTATTGTGCTGCCTCTCCCAGTTCCACCACCCAAAACTATATGCATGAAACCAGAATTATCACTAAGGGCTCATTTCAGCCTCAGTCCAACCAGCAGAGCCTCAAGGCTATCATAAACTTGTTCCCATCTGTCTATGACTCCAAGGGGCAATTCTGGCAGCTAGGACTAGCCAGAGTGCAGTAGTGTCTGACACACTACCTTATGTCAAGGGTGAGGCATAGCTGCTACACTGATGCTATGCCATCCAAGGTATGCCTCCATGCTAAGGAAGATTATCTATCTATCTATCTATATATACACACACAGAGAACATTTTTAAAAAAGGGTGTTGCCATATCAACTATAATGAGACTACTCAATTAAGGTGGGCTATGATCAGCAGGACAAAAAAAGCTTTTGTAGTGATAATCAGGATGGCCCATTTCCAACAGTTGACAAGAAGGTGTGAGTAACAGTAGGGGAAAATTTGCATGGGGAAATAGTTTTTACTTTGTGTAATGACCCATCCACTCCCAGTCTTTAGTCAAGCCTAATTTAATGGTGTCCAGTTTGCAAATTAATTCCAAATCTTCAGTTTCTCATTGGAGTCTGTTTTTTGAATTTTTTTTATTGGACTATTGTTACTTTTAGGTCTATAATTGAGTGACCAGGGAGGTTGAAGTGTTCTCTGACACAAGTAGACTAGGGGCATTAGGGACGATCATTGAGGAAACGTTGTTCTAAATCAGCCATAAAAATGTTGGCATACAAAGCTTCCTCAGCTCTCGTCCCCTAATGCCCCTAATCTACTTGTGCTACATTGATGATATCTTCATCATTTGGACCCATGGAAAAGAAGCCCTTGAGGAATTCCACCATGATTTCAACAATTTCCATCCCACCATCAACCTCAGCCTGGACCAGTCCACACAAGAGATCCACTTCCTGGACACTACAGTACTAATAAGTGATGGTCATAAAAACACCACCCTATACCGGAAACCTGCTGACCGCTATACTTACCTACATGTCTCCAGCTTTCATCCAGACCACATTACACATCCAATGTCTACAGCCAAGCTCTAAAATACAACTGCATTTGCTCCAATCCCTCAGACAGACAAACAGCTACAAGATCTCTATCAAGCATTCTTAAAACGACAATACCCACCTGCTGAAGTAAAGAAACAGAATGACAGAGCCAGAAGAATATCCAGAAGTCACCTACTCCAGGACAGGCCCAATAAAGAAAGTAACAGAATGCCACTTGCCATCACCTTCAGTCCCCCAGCTAAAACCTCTCCAGCACATCATCAAGGATCTACAACCTATCCTGAAGGACGATCCCTCACTCTCACAGATCTTGGGAGACTGGCCAGTCCTCGCTTACAGACAGCCCCCCAACCTTAAGCAAATACCAGCAACCACACAACAAAAACACTAACCCAGGAACCTATCCTTGCAACAAAGCCTGTTGCCAACTCTGTCCACATATCTATTGAAGGGACACCATCATAGGACCTAATCACATCAGCTATACCATCAGAGGCTCTTTCACCTGCACATCTACCAATCTGATATATGCTATCATGTGCCAGCAATGCCCCTCTGCCATGTACATTGGCCAAACTGGACAGTCTCTATGCAAAAGAATAAATGGACACAAATCAGACGTCAAGAATTATAATATTAAAAAACCAGTCATAGAACACTTCAACCTCCCTGGTCACTCAATTATAGACCTAAAAGTCACAATTCTCCAACAAAAAAACTTCAAAAACAGACTCCAATGAGAAACTGCAGAATTGAAATTAATTTGCAAACTGGAAACCATTAAATAAGGCTTGACTAAAGACTGGGAGTAGATGGGTCATTACACAAAGTAAAAACTATTTCCCCATGCAAATGTTTCCCCTACTGTTACTCCTACCTTCTTGTCAACTATTGGAAATGGGCCATCCTGATTATCACTACAAAAGTTTTTTTTTCTCTCCTACTGATAATAGCTCACCTTAATTGAGTAGTCTCATTATAGTTGGTATGGCAACACCCATTTTTTTCATGTTCTCTCTGTGTATATATATCTTCCTACTGTATTTTCCTCTGCATGCATCCGATGAAGTGGGTTTTAGCCCACAAAAGCTTGTGCCCAAATAAATTTGTTAGTCTCTAAGGTGCCACAAGTACACCTCATTCTTTTTGCTGATACAGACTAACATGTCTACCACTCTGAAATCTATGCTAAGGACATTCCTTAAGGCCAGCTTTGTGGCCCCTTTATGGCAGTAGAGTTGGTGGAGGCACTAGGGGCCTGTAATATACTGCTGAATTGGGTCCAGAGTATTTATTTTCCTTTGCTATCCCTTTCTCCCTTTCTCTGTGAATTTTGGTAGGTGAGAAGTAATGATCCCTCCCCCAGTTTTCTTCAGATATCTTCTCCCTATGTTTTGTTGGACATCTAAACCAAGCTTCAGAGCTTCAATTTTGTCTTATTCTCTGACTTCCTGCTTCTCGTGTATATTTTATGCAACCTCTTTATCTTGGCACCTACAAGCTGACTCAGCACCAGTTTTCTTACCTAATTTTATGAACTGTTCAGCCATGCCATTATTCACTGTTTTCTTTTAATTATGTATTCTTGTTAACCTCTTTCTCATTCAAATTTCCAGATTGTGATTGACATGCAGTACTAATTAAGGCATATAATTTATGACACTGGAGCTTGAAATTAATAAGTGACAATACAATTACATGGTTTGCCTAATTGTCCTTCAATAATATAAAGATTGACACTTGCTGCAGCAATCAAAGTTAAAAGCGCTCATAAACAGATAATGCAGCTGAATGTAATCATCAGTGTATCTAAAGTAAATAGACCCATTGAAAGGGGCAGACTATTTGGGGAAATATTACTTTTGCTGTGATCTTCTGTTTTATTAAATGACTGAGTCTAGCTGTTCGAGTCAATTTCAAAATTAAATTTAAAACAAAATTGTATGTACTTGTATTTCCAAATAACTTCTGCAGAGCACCAGATCCTATAGCAACACTTTCATTTTGGGCACCAGCAACATTTTGCAAGTTCCTTTATACAAGACTATTTCACCATAGTCACCCAAAGACCAGTAACTTGATCTACTGACACCACAGGAACGATGAACTCCTTTTTCAGTATTAGGGGTCCTGATCTCTCAAACACTGAAGGATGTGAGTAACATTATATATGTGAGTTAATGTTTGCAGGACCTGGACCTTGAAATTCATTCCCAATGATCCTCTGAAATTTTGCAGTGCGAACTTCTTTATAAGAGGCCCAGAGTGCTCATTTGGTCACTCAAATCAGCAGTACGCACATACATATCATTATATGGGCCTTATCTGTTGACTTTTTGATGTGTAAGATTTGGACAACATTTTCTTGAGAACTGTGTTCTGCAGCTTTATTTTAAAATAAAAAACTAATACCCTTGATCTTTGTGCTTATTGAAAAGCTCTTAAAGGAAAACTGTAGTCATAACTTCTACTTTGGATTGCTAAATATTTACTCTTAAACAGAATAAAGTTGAGTATGTAACTACTTCAGCTAAAATCTTTAATGAAATATTGCGGTTAAAAGCAAAGTGTCTGAAAACTAGGAGATTCTAAAGGGTTAAATCTAGAAAGGAAAACATATCAAAGACTTTAAAGTGAATATTCAGAAACAAGGCAAAAGGTTGAGGCACATGCCCAATGAGTCCCCTTGGGACGATTCACATGGTTAAAGTTAAGCATGAGTCAAAATTCCTTGCTGAATCTGGGCCTCCTGAAAACCTTTGGGCTAAAGATCTGGCCCTCTATCTCTGCCTCCACATCCATTATAATCCACCATAGGATGCATGATGTACAGAAGTGCCTATAATAAGTATTTCTTTTAATTATTTTGTCTTATGTGGGATAATTAAGGTCTTAGGATTGTTTTTGAAAATGAGGCATTCTGGTATGTATCTACAACTGGTACCTGCTACTAGACTAGGGAGGGGGAAGAGACTGGTCATACTGGATGAGTGGTCTCTACTTCATATCGAGAGGGAAAAGCAAGTTAAGTATAATGTCTCTGCTCTATAGCAGCAGGCTAGTGAGTATGGAGGAATGCTAGAAAGAGGAGGACTGCACAGTGATGGTTAGATTTGGTAATGTTATAGTGTTGAATATAGGAGGGGGTTAGAACTTGCTTTTGATCTGTATCTGTTGAGTAAGGTGCAGGATGTTGCAGCAGAGTCATTTGAAGAGATCTTTTGTTAGGTAGGTAGTAGCTACTATATTGAGAATGCAGTTTTTACATTTATTGATAGAGGAAAAAAAGGAGCTATCCCACCTGGAGTGCTATTGAAGGGGTTACATGAGCAGGTTCTTTTGCTGGATCAAGACTTCAGGTAGAAATATAAGAAACTGCTTTACAAATGTAAGAATGAAGTCAATACTCCCAGCCTCAAGCATTCAAAACTCATGAGTTAGAGCCCTAAAAATCATGAGACTTTTTTTAAATTAAATAAATTTGGCATATATTTGCTTTCTAGTACTGGGCCTTTAGAGTTCTCATTTTCAAGCTTTCCTATACAACTGTGAGGGATAGAAATTTACTTTATTAAATGAAAGCAGAAATGCTCAGCAAGGCTCCAGGAACTGGCATATTTGCTGCTACAGCTCCACAATAGATAGAAATGGGGATAGTCTTGTATATTAGAATGAATTTTCAAAATTCTAGAAATACTTGACAACATTTTCTGAATACTGTATTCATCCCTAATTGTGAATGGTGCCAGTGTCTGGTCAGTGAAAAGCCTAGTTTAATGCTATAGTATCAATACCTACGAAGTATGTTAGCCTGTGAAAACATTGGTGAGACAAGAGGTTGTAAAGTTTGTTTGTTAAACTAATCCAGCCCTTTTCTATTAATTGACCGCTCTGACATCTTCCAGTGTTTTGGAGTGTGGGGGCTTTATGCAGGTAGCCAGCAAATATCATTGTTTGGATGTAGCTGTACTTGAGGTTGGTTTTTTTTGTTTGTTTTTGTTTGTTTTTTGTTAATGTGAAACTTTGGAAACTCAGAACAAAACAGCATGCCTTAAGGTTTTTAATTTGTTTTGAGTTTTGTCCTTAACACTTCTTCTTTAGAATATTTGTGTTTTTCTTCTCGCAAATGAAAATGTTTAAAAATGGACTAGATGACCATTCAAAATTAGCCCAAGAAGCAATTGCAAAAACTGTTGCAGAACCAAGAGGCTACTGCTACTACTTGTTCTTCCTGAGTTGTGGTTTTTTTTTCTTTTTTTTAACACAAAAATAGTTTCTCTCAATTTCAAAGAACCAGAAAACTTTAGGGAAAAAAATAGCTTTTGCCATTTTGGGGGGGGATTTGGACTGAGGAAAATAATTTTATATTTTAAAAAAGACCACACAAACTTCAACCAGCCCTAATCTGTACTCATTGTATTAGTTTAAAACAGGTCATTGAACAGAACTTGATTTTTGAGGGCCCACGACATTGAGTGAATACTATTCAGTAATAGTTGAGGTAGCTGTGAATAACACTGCACATCTCAATAAATAATTCTTGATTTTATTGTCATTTCACTGCAGTGGATATGGAAGGGAGACTTAGTTAAAACAAATGCAGATCGATTCATCTTGAGAAATTGTCAAGCAACGTTCTTCAACGTTGGGTGCCTGTGCACTATGATCAATAATGTGTAGAATGTTCTCCTGCTTTCTCATTTGCAAATGTGCCTCCAGTTGGAGTGAATGCTGCTGTTTTGGAAATGGCATGTTGCAACCATGGGAGCTCTACTTAAAACTTTGTTTGTTTGTTGTTGTCTTGTTAAACATCAACATGCAAGATGCGAACAGTCATGTGCATAGCCCGTTTTTGTAATAGAAATAGTGCAAATCGATAAAGCCCAGAAGAAGACGGTAGCGGCTGTAAGCAGCCTTGTACTGAGGCTGTAATCCTGATGAATAATGTTGCTGTCATAACAGCAGGGATAATTTAAGGCTGACACTTAGCAGCATGATAAATAGCTTGTCAGACATAGGCAGTGACAGAGTCAAGTGAAACTGCCCATGACAAGTTCTGAAATATTAATCTTCTACTAGACTGTGACTGTGCTGTAGGGGTAGCAGTGTGTAGAAGACTGGGAGGGGAGACACTTTGTAATATAAACATACTTTTGAAGCAAAATGTTTGTATTGCTTAGAGATCATTCCCTTTACAAGTGCTACTATTGATATTTCTTTTGCATATTGCTTCCAGCATTTATGCTGCTACAACTGTGGGTTACAATCCTCCTGTGAACTACCCTGACTTCCTCCCTTGTAATGGCAAGGGTTCGGTTGTATTTTTTTTAACTGAAACTTAATTTTTTCCTCCCTTCTCTCAAATTTTACCCCCTGAGTGTATACATGCTGTGGTGGTGAAGGAAGCAACACAGCAGGGTTCTTTACCTACTGATAAATTTAGGAGCTTACTTCTCCAGCAGCAAGAGGCTTGGAGTGCTGAAGAGGATGGGTTGGGGGTTGAAGGATACATAAGTTACCCAAACCCAGCTATTTGTTTAGATGTAACTTCCTTAATTATAGTACTCTGCAATTTCTAGTTCTGCATTTTCTTTTTTCAGGGAGATGAAATAGCCCTGATCCTGCACTGGGAATTGTGCCAGGACTCCTGCACTCATACTGGCTCCCTCTGAGACCAAAAGAGTGCTTCATGCACACTGGGGCTGTGCTAGTGTAACCCACACACCGTCTGGGTGTGGTGTTCTGTCCCATGTAGCGGCATCGGAGAGGGAGAGGAGAGTGTCAGTCAGTCTCTGCTCTACCACCTTAGCTAATAGCTCCAGAGGTTCCCTGGTTCAATCCTGACTGGGATCTGTCAGGGCTACACATAGGGTGACCAGATGTCCCAATTTTATAGGGACAGTCCCAATTGTTGGGTTTTTCTTATATAGGCTCCTATTACCCTCCCTACCCCCATTCCGATTTTTCACACTTGCTGTCTGGTCACCCTAGTTACACTAGTAGGCTCCAATGCAAGATCAGGCTCAAATCAATAAAGACCTGATGGTTCATGATGAGTGTGCTTTTAATGGCAGGGTACCTCAGGTAATAAGCCTTGGGATCTGATGCTGTGGCTTAGTGCAAGCCTATGACACAGTGCTTACAATTCTGGCACTTTGCTGATCTTGTCAACGAGCTGGTAGCTGGAGATCTTTCTAAAATTTCCCAGCATGGACAATATGTATGGCTATAATGCAGAAGGTGACTGCTTTTGAGAGCAATGATATAAGGCTAAAATCACTGCAGGGTGACAGTATGTTTGGTGACATACAAGGTAACTTAGACTGTAAACTCTACAGGCCAGAGACTGTCTCTTCTGTTTGTTCAGTGCCTTGCATAATGGAAGCCCTGATCTTTCTCTGGGGCCTTTAGGCGCTACTACATAATTGTAAATTGGGTGGCAAATGGAATATAAACAGGGGGTACAGATTTTTCATTATGCTATAATGCATGTAACCAGGTTGTAACATGAATGACTCCACACAGAGTTCGCATGCTCAGCTACCTCCCAGTTCCTAATTGTGTGGGGAACATGTTTCGTGCCTGATAGCAAGCAAGGCACAAATATGAAGCTGCAGTGTAGTTGCCTTTCAGTATAGATAGGAATGGATTCTCAGTTATCTTGTCTCGCTGTGAAAGAGGATCCCTACATGAAGTGCCCCTATTATAAGTAGTGCTTTGAAACTCAGTTAGCATTCCAGCCATCTTATAAGGCATTTCAGCATGCATAACTAAGAAGCAAAAGGACATTTTCGCTAGCTGTGGCAAATGTGCATAAATACCCATGTGTACTCAATTGCCAAACGATTGTGTCCGCTGCTACATTGGAAAAGTCCAATAAACTATTTAGAGACTTACCTTGAACAAGATCTGAAATGAGGAGACTACTTAAGTAAATCTCACATGGCTAAAATAATATATCAGCAGATTCCTCTAAGGCTCTGCATGTTATAGGTGTGACAGAATGTCAGTGCTGAGGTGGGGGGGGTGGGATAATGGACAAGAACTCTAAGGCTGGCATAGCGAGGGGAAAGACTATGTATTCTTAAATACAGTATATACAATGTCAGTGCATTTTATTATGATACTGTACTTGAGTATCTACAAAAAATAGATTCCTGAGCTCATAATTCTAAAGAACTTTTTAACTGGGTTTCTGACTTGGTGTGCCCAGTTCTGTGTACAATATCTTCAGATGCAGATCATGGCCCTGATCCTGCAAGTTGTTCTACATAGATGAATCCCTGTGCGATTGAAACTCATGTTGCTTGCATAATTATTTAAAAAACAAGTTTTTGACGATATTATCCTCTTTGTAAATTTTATTCAGTACCTTATGTTTTTTGCTCATGCATGTTTTATGCATTGGTATCTATTAGATCCTTATTTTTATAAAATAGTAAATCAGAGTAATGTCCAAGATCATTCCTTTTAAACACTTAGGACTTGATACTACTCTTAGAACACAGCCACATGGTGCTAAATACAGTGTCTGTAAAAGCTCAATAGCTGATTTTTATCAGCTACAATACTGTAGGTGAGGGCAAGTTTCAAACGCTTAAAGCTGTATCTGTAGTAACATCTTCCGAAAGGATGTATTGTATCTCTCCTCTTCTGCTATTCCAACATAAAATGCAAAGCAGTGAGTCTGTCTATATAAGAAAACAAATAGTCTGTCTAATGTATGTTGTATAAAATGGACATTGAGAAGCGTAGAGTGAATGTCTCAAATTTAGGAATATTAGCTTCAATTAAATTTCGCTTCTGTTGCAACTGTCTTAATTTACTGTGAACATACCGGTGCAGCATTTCTGAAAATGTGGGTTGTATCCTGTGAGCAAAGTGGGCACACAGAAGACATGCAAAGCCTTGGCATATGCTTTACTTTACTACAGTGACTCTGACCACTCAGTGGTTCTTCTACTAATAGTAAAGTTAAGCACATGCTTAAGTGTCTGTAGTATTGGGGGCCCAAGCTGAGATAAGCCATTTAATCAGCACAAAGAAATTGAAGGGGCTGCTAAAAACTAAAATCCCTGCAAAACCGCACAATTTTGGAAATGCTGTTCTGGTAAACAAAGTCACTGATGCATAAATGTTCTCAGAAATGGTTGGGGTGTGTGTTACAAATATTAGACAGTACTCTCTCATGCTTCAAAGCATAAGTCAATCTCTTTCTATTGGTGGTTCGGGTAAATTGCCCCTAGAGAAGTTATTCCAGAACTTTCTGTTGCACAGTTCTTGCACCATCCTCTGAAGCACCTGGTTCTAGTCGCTATTGGTGATCAGATGGACCATGGAGTCTGATCCAGTATTTTTATATTTCTAATATTTAATGAAAAGTGAGTAACGCTCATCCAACTGTGGAATCAAAACAATTCCATGTGACCTTTTGTCAAATCAAACTAACCTACACTCATTGAATTATGAAGATAAAATAGTCTTGTTTAAATGCTCACCATCAACAGACCAAGAATAACCTACAGAAAGAATAATTATAATGACTGGATATAAGAAAATTCTAGACTTGTTTGTTAATTGACCGCAAACAGAAAACATTTTTAGAAACTTAAATTACCATTTATCAAATCAGGGAATACAATATCATGTGATGCTTCAAACCTAAGTAATGCAATTTTTAATTTAATATATCCAGTACTCATAAAGAGTCTTCAGACAAAGAATTTTTTCATGAAGTATTCAGCTAATAACTTGGAATAGCCAATAAATTAGAGAAAATTGTAATCTGTTCTCAATTTACTAAGGAAAAAAGCTAAATTCTCTAAACATGTGCTATGAACTGTTTCTTCAGATGTGATTATTCTGAACCTTTATTACAACTCAGTGCTTGTTATCCAATCTGACTTCCTTTAAAACATTACATTTATCACAAAGTAAAACCTTTCTTGTTTTTGTTTTCCTGAAGCTGAAATACTTTAGTCTTAAGATAGGAGTCTATTGCCTTTTAGTTTGCGGATGCTGTTAGAAATAAGTATTATCACTTGGAAAAACAGTCACAGCTGAAATGATGAAAAACAAGCAAACTAGTTAATTGAGTATCTGTTCCTGAGCCATAAAGTGGAGAGAACTTTAAAATACCTAGTCAAGGGTTTTTTGTTGTTTGTTTTTAATAGCACTTTACTAAGTTATAGGAACCTCCTTTTATTATAACCCAAACTGTGAGCACTCACTCTAAAAGCCCCTTCTCTACCCCCCGTCCCTGGTAGCTGCAAATTTGGCATGTCATATGAACTTAGACCATTATCTTTTCTGTTTTTGTTTGTTTTTTAAGAATATGCATAGTTAGAAAATTCTTCTAATGCTTTTCTGCTGTGTCTTGATTATCAAATAGTTTGTATGACGAGTTTTAAATAGGGTTTATTAGACTATGTCTTGGGACCAGATTTGAGACGATTGGAAAAACATTTTAAGTTTTTCAGCGCCAAACTAGGAACATGAAAATGGCATTTCAGAAGTTACATAACCTAAAGGATCCTTAAAGCTGGGAAAAGACACAAATGCGATTTTTTTTTTTAAGCCAAAATAGTTAAGTCAGTGCAACCACCTATGAGACTAGATGGAGTTATACTAGTGACGCTTATTCCTGTGAATATGGGAGAATAAGCTGTACTGATATAAGCACCTTGATACTCTCCACACTAGGGTGTTGTACCAACTGAATTATATGGGTTTCAAACCAATATAGTTAAAGCAGTACAGAAACTGTGTGGTTGAGACCCGGAAACACTGCAGTTTAGGAGGACGCCTGCCCTGTAGGATTTCTTAGGGATTTAATTTCTAATGAAGCTTAGGGGCAGGCATGAACTTTTCTGGGAAAGGTGGTTTATTTCATGTTTTTAAATTCTGTTATAAAGGGGCACTCTATCAGTGGAGATGGTGTTTGGGCAAATAATATGGTATTGCTTTAGTTTCCTGGCTGGAGGAGAGCGCAGGCAAGTTCAGCATGAATATTTGAGTATTTGTGAGCAAGTGCAAAATGTAAAATAGCAGTAATGGTGTTCCATTCCATGTTGAGATATATATGCCATTGAAGTCAAAAGCGGGGGGTGGGGGAGAGATATGACTTGTCAGATGTTTTGCAAGTAAAGGCTAGATATAGTGGCAAAAATGAATATCTGAATCTCTGACTTTGATTTTATTATGCCCACGTTGTTACCATTGACTTAGTGTTTGGAAAGCTAGCACAAAAATGCTGCAGAAAGTAATATTGCGAAATAAGTCTGTATTTATTATTGATAACGTGCCACTCAGGTTAGCTAAAACTATACAAGAAGATGCTACTGAATTATTAAGGGTTTTTGGAGATTCTAGTCAATAATGGGTTATTAATATAAACTAGTAGCAGTCATATTTTATAATTAAACACTGAAACTCCATTTCCACAAGTATTGGTGTCAGTATTTGAATGATGACTTGGACCACCTCCGACTGAAAATGAAGCCTACTGCTTGCCATCAATCAAAACTTCCCATTCATTAACTAATTGAAGAAAAAATAACCTCACTTTTGCCCATGATACAGTATTTTGCAATGAGTTGTGAGCCAGCAGTGTGTCCACTTCAGCATTACTTCACAGTTCTTTTAATGATAGTGGTAGTTTTGCTTAGTGGATCTCATTTATCTTTGTGTACTGCTGTATGTTATGGAGGATGGATGTGTAATACTCTGGAACTACGCAGCCATCACCTTCCTGGGTGATTCTTTGTAAACAGCTTGATTAAATGAAATGTCATTAAGAATATTTCTGCTAGACTTCTCCTTTCTCGTGATGGTTTATTTTTTTTTCTTGTCATTGCTTCTGAAAAACATGTGCCATGACACTTTGTACCAGGAAATAAGCTTAGCTTGAAAAACTCAGAAAAGCTATTTAACGTAGGTCCGCCCCTGTGATCCTATCAGCATCACCTCAGCTCAGTATTAATATGCTAATTGGACACTGCTGCAGAAAGGACCCAATCCTGTGATGTGTTGCATGCCCTGAAGTGAATGGGAGCTGAGGGCACCACTGTATTTGAGGTACTTTCACCTTGGTTCTAACTATACAACGGGGGAAACGCCACTGAAGTCAATGTAGTTATGAGTGTAAAACCATCAGTATTGGGCCCTGTATAATATGCGTATACATACACATGTATATCTACAGCATAGTTATAATTAAGAATACTTCAGTATAATGCTAAATGCTTAGAGAATAAGCATGTAAATGCAACTGCCTGTATACAAGTGCAATGGTAGAATTTTAGTGTGGAATCACTGGCAAACACTTTTAGTAAATATAATGTGACTAATGTTGAAACTATTGCAACTTCTTTCTGGACTTATAAAGCAAGTAGTTGTTTTTTCCCCTTGTCTAAATAAAATTGCGGCCAGTGTGCTCATCTCAGTGCATTCTTCAAAGAATGCTGGAAAAAGACATAGATGGTCTTTATAAGATAATAAATTTTCAGTTGGTTCACGTTGAAATGATTTGACAAGGACAGCATGTTTGTCCCTGGTTAGAAAGATTGGAACCTGCGTATAGAAACCTAAATTGATTTGATTCCCAACTCCCTTATCTGAAAATGTTTAGAAATAGGAAAAGTTTTTTATGATTTATTACCTGAAAGCCATAAAGTCTCTTGCTGACAAAATGCATTTGCAGTGCATACCTGTTAACCCCATGTTCTGCCAAGTTGTTGTAAATATAATTGTCATATAGAAATCTTACAACTAGAAGGAGCTTTTCATCCATGGTCCAAAGTACTGCATATTGTTAATTGACAAGCATCTTTCAGTGTCAGAAGAATATAAGTAAAAGAAGGGTTGACTTTTGTAGATTTGTATATTGTAATATTGTATGATGTAATATAGGCATCACTGCTACTTGTTTCTGTGTGTGTTTGTTCTATTGTTTTAAATTTTTGCATAGAAGTATTAGATCCCAATATGCCAACGAGCTCTAGGCAGGTGGACTCTGACTCCCACATGGAGTCTCACTGACTTCCTTGCGGCTCTGTGTGGATTCAGGAGTTTGCCTGCATGGACTGCAGTGCAGAAATGTGGTCTTTGGCATCAGTCCTTCAAGTTGTTGAACGTTCTGGGTCAGGATCCCGCAAAGCACTCATGCTTATCTTTAAACATGCACATGTTGAGCACCCCCTGAGTTCCACTGAAGTCAACAGGGTTACTCACATACTTAAAATTAGGCATGTGCATGAGTGCTTCTCTGGATCGGGGCCAGAGAACTCAATACTTTGGAGGATCCTTTAGACCAAGCCCAGCTACTCTTTTACAATTTTTTTTAATGTGAATTCTTATTTTATTGCTGGACAATATATTTATGCAGGGAAATTTGATTTTTCTTTCTGCAGACCCTGACTCTATGAACTGTTGTTGGTTCACTGAATAATTTGGAATGTCTATGGGAAGATATTTCAGCCTATGGGTTGTTTGTAAACTCTTTATTTCAACTGTCAGGGCCAGGTTAGGGATATACCTGTTATCCCATTTTTTTAGGTTCACAGATAGTTGTCCATGGCTTCTGGGACTCCATGGAAACAAGGGTCTGTAACAAGAGCTGGGGTTGGGGGACTACTTAGATTTAGAGCTGGCATGGGAGTAACAGGCCATAACATGGATCCCCAGGATCTATTAGGGTTAGATGGCAAGTTCCATGGGGTAAAAAGTTTTACAGGGGGTAAAAATATCATTGTCATCTCCACCCTTGACAGAACGCTGTGGGGGAATCCTTGCAACGATGTCCATGGAAAAAGTCCACTCCAGTAACTTTCCATGCAGAGGGTATGATCTAGCTGGCTGAATTTTACAAAGGTTTTGTCCATATGAAATGAGGGCCGAGTTCTGCTGTGCTTTCTTGGGCAAAACACTCATTGAGTGGGGATTTTTGTCAGTACTTGAGGAATGTGTTCTGTCCTACAGGAGTGATACTTCTAATACTTATTGTGACAGTGGGTGGTCATTTAAGGGCTCTGGGTCAGAGAGCCCCTTCTCACAGAAACACAACCATAGTGATTTTTATCCTGAGGCCCACTGCTATGTGAGCACCTCCCTGTGGAGTTTGTCCTAAATAATTCTGCAGTGGGGGTGTATAAATGGGGCAGAGTTTCATTCCCAAGCCCAACTCACTTCTCCTTCTATCAAAGATACAGGCCTGGTACACAATCTTCATGATGGTGCTGCACAACCCCCTCCAACCCCCATCAGCCCTGTGGCGAGTACTGAAGAAAGTAATATAGGCCACTAACTCTTCTTCAGAGCCTCTCTTTCCCCCCCGCCCCCCCCCCAAAAGAATGTTCCTTTCAATGAAGACTCCAAATGAATCCATGACCAGGGCCTGAGAGCAAGTGCAGACTCAAAAGGATGAGACTCACATGGATGGCCCAGGGGCCCAGAAATCTGCTGGATTTAGGGATGAATCCATGGCCCCTTCCACATTGGAGTAGATCTGGGGGAAAATCCCTGAGGCTATGCTAAGGAAACATTCCTTCCTCTACCCCAGGCCATCCTGTAGAATGCTGTCTAAT
>NC_059073.1:104989934-105039934 GCF_020497125.1 Mauremys mutica
CTTTTGAAAACATCAGCCCATGAATGTTAGGCCACGTGAGTAACAAGAGATTGTGGATATGTCATAGGGTACCTGTCCTCTTCAGAGGGAGATGGGCCAGACCCACCTGTGCCATAATTAGTTAGCTGCTTCCCACCCTGAAGGGATGGGAGTAAGATGATCAGATGATAACTTAATGGACAAATGGGCCTCAAAAAAGAGTAGAGAGAGAGGAATCTTGGGTGTGAAACCAGATGGAGTGGGCAGACTCATGTGGAAGGCCCTGAGCCAGTATCTGGAACCAGCCTGAGAGCCAGCTCTCTATACTGGAGCAGGGGAAAGTCTCCAAGGTAACCCAGAAAGTGGCTGAGAACCAAACCCAGAGGGGAGGCTGAAGAGGCCATGAAGGGTTGAAGAATCTTTTCATTTATTGGAACTTTTTAGATGGAATTTGTTACTCCTCCCCGTTACCCCAGAAGGGATTACGTTTGTTTTGTGCATTGGCTGGAGGACCAATCTCTAGTACTGACCTGTGTTTTGGAAGCTGAGGGGAAGTTAACCGAGCCAGGAAGCACTGGCAGTGCCACACTTGAGAAGCAGGGTGTGTTATAAAGTGTCCACACCCCACAACAGGGACTGCCAATGCCAGAGAAACTGTCAAGGTTGTCTTGAAACTTCTCATATCAGGGCTTCAAAGATGGCACCTTCAATGATGTGAGTCCTGTGGACCAGTTGCCTGAAAATATTTATGTACCATGCAACATTTCATAACATCTATGTGTGATGTATATTGGCAGAAGAAGATGGGAAGTACTGTGCTCCTAAATATATTGGATGCTATAAGCTTAGTGGCAAAACTTGGAAAAAAACTTAGTGGAAAAAACTTCTGTTAAGGCCATGCAGCATGGCAAAGCTGGGAATAGAATGTAGGTAGCCTGAGTCTCAAGCCTGTTCACCAGACCACCTGATCTTCAATCCCACTCCTCCAGAGATCTCTATTCTCAACAGAGTAAGCAATCCTGATTGGAATCTCCTTCAGTGCTACGTATACAACAGGCCCACTTAGAGTTCATTCTAGGGTTAGAAAAAGTCAATTTTTCACAGAGATTCCCTATTTAAAATGGGGATTATTGCTTGAACAGATAACATACCCAGGACCAGAGGGATCTCTTTAAATGTACCACCCTGCTTTGATTTGTTGTCCTCCCCCTGACCTTTTTTGCTTTTTCATATTTGTGTTCATATATTTGTATTGCTTTAGTACCTAGCAGCCCCGGTCATGGATCAGTATACTGGCATTATACAAATACAGAACAAAAACACAGTTACTTTTTTTGCTCTGGCCTCCACATCAATAAAGCAATAGTTATAAAATTGCTTTTATGGTGTTTCACTCCATATTCTTTATGAAAATATGCTGATCATATGGATCTGACATAACTGTGATATACTTTATGCAAGAGCAGCAAAGAATCCTGTGGCACCTTATAGACTAACAGACATTTGGGAGCATGAGCTTTCGTGGGTGAATACCCACTTCGTCGGATGCAAGTAGTGGAAATTTCCAGGGGCAGGTATATATATGCAAGCAAGAAGCAAGCTAGAGATAACGAGGTTAGTTCAATCAGGGAGAACGAGGCCCTGTTCTAGCAGTTGAGGTGTGAAAACCAAGGGAGGAGAAACTGGTTCTGTAGTTGGCAAGCCATTCACAGTCTTTGTTTAATCCTGAGCTGATGGTGTCAAATTTGCAGATGAACTGAAACTCAGCAGTTTCTCTTTGAAGTCTGGTCCTGAAGTTTTTTTGCTGCAGGATGGCCACCTTAAGATCTGCTATTGTGTGCCCAGGGAGGTTGAAGTGTTCTCCTACAGGTTTTTGTATATTGCCATTCCTCATATCTGATTTGTGTCCATTTATCCTTTTCTGTAGGGACTGTCCAGTTTGGCCGATGTACATAGCAGAGGGACATTGCTGGCATATGATGGCATATATTACATTGGCAGACATGCAGGTGAATGAACCGGTGATGGTGTGGCTAATCTGGTTAGGTCCTGTGATGGTGTCGCTGGTGTAGATATGTGGGCAGAGTTGGCATCGAGGTTTGTTGCATGGATTGGTTCCTGAGCTAGAGTTACTATGGTGCGGTGTGCAGTTGCTGGTGAGAATATGCTTCAGGTTGGCAGGTTGTCTGTGGGCGAGGACTGGCCTGCCACCCAAGGCCTGTGAAAATGTGGGATCATTGTCCAGGATGGGTTGTAGATCCCTGATGATGCGTTGGAGGGGTTTTAGCTGGGGACTGTATGTGATGGCCAGTGGAGTCCAGTTGGTTTCTTTCTTGGGTTTGTCTTGCAGTAGGAGGCTTCTGGGTACACGTCTGGCTCTGTTGAATTGTTTCCTTATTTCCTCGTGCGGGTACTGTAGTTTTGAGAATGCTTGGTGGAGATTTTGTAGGTGTTGGTCTCTGTCTGAGGGGTTAGAGCAGATGCGGTTGTACCTCAGTGCTTGGCTGTAGACAATGGATCTTATGGTATGCCCGGGATGGAAGCTGGAGGCATGAAGGTAGGCATAGCGGTCGGTAGGTTTTCGGTATAGGGTGGTGTTAATGTGACCATCACTTATTTGCACCGTGGTGTCTAGGAAGTGGACCTCTCGTGCAGATTGGTCCAGGCTGAGGTTGATGGTGGGGTGGAAGCTGTTGAAATTGTGGTGGAATTTTTCCAGAATCTCCTTCCCGTGGGTCCAGATGATGAAGATGTCATCAACGTAGCATAGGTAGAGAAGGGGCGTGAGTGGATGGGAGCTGAGGAAGCATTGTTCCAGGTCGGCCATAAAAATATTGGCATATTGTGGGGCCATGCGGGTGCCCATAGCGGTGCCACTGATCTGGAGATATATATTGTCATCAAATTTGAAATAGTTGTGTGTGAGGATAAAGGCACAGAGCTCAGCAACCAATTGTGCTGTGGCATCATCAGGGATACTGTTCCTGACAGCTTGTATTCCATCTGTGTGTGGGATGTTTGTGTAGAGAGCCTCTACATCCATGGTGGCTAGGATGGTGTTTTCTGGAAGGTCACCAATGCATTGTACCAGCCCTTCAGGTACAACAATGGAAAAGCCAGACAAGGCTAATGGGCCATTAGCAGAGACCGTGGACTGTGAAAAAGCTTAGTCTTCCTGTGGGTGCTCCAGGCAGCCTACGAGTAGTGGCTGCCATAGCTCTGCAGAGACATGGGTATGAGTCACCTGGTACTGGATGCACCCCTTGGAATGGCAGTGTTCTTCCATTGGGAGACAAAAGGCTCCTGCCATACACGAGCTATATAAGGCGGGGGAATGACATCATCAAGGTTCTTCTCTGCCTCCCCACCCAAAGAGACACTGGAAAAACACCTGGAAGAAAGAACTAAAATGAGGGGAGAGAGGTTGAACCCAAGCTAGAAGGGCATCTAGTTTGTGAGTAATAATACCTGAGGTCTCAAGAGGGAGACCAGTGCAGCTGCCTTTCAAGACTTCCTGTAATCTGCCTGCAACAATATCTAGGGTGAGCAGTTACTACTTGTAACCAGTTTCTTTAGTGAAACAAACTTAGTTTGCATGGTAGGTTTGATTTGCTTAGTAATCTGCTTTGTTCTGTTTGCTGCCCCTTTAACCACTTAAAATCTGCCTTTTATAGTTAATAAACCCAGATTCTGTAATTTCTAAGGGAAGCGGGGGGCAAGAAGTTGTGCATACCTTCCTCCACATTGAGGGAGGAGGCGGATTTCATAATGTACCTTTTGGGTCTGCACTCCAAGGGAGGTGAACATCTGAGTGCTGGGGCAAGTCCCTTATGCTGGGTCTTCCCAGAGCTGATCTCTGTGTCTGTATCATTCTGCAGATGATCCAGAGTCTGCATGTCAGCAAAAATGCTCTCAAAACTGAAGCAGACTGAAAAAAAGATGTTCCTTGCTGTTCCATGAAAGCCTGCTCTTTATGGTTTCATTTTAATGAAAACTCTTTGGGAAATTTTTGTCTTCTAATTACAGTTTGTAATAGCCAAAAATTGCAAGATTAGAAATCCTTTAGTTAAGTTTGCTACTACCACCTTTTTAATCCAGCAAAGTAGTATGCTGTGAATATATATATATATATATATATATATATATAATATAGCTGGTTTTGTGGTGGAAGTATAGCATCTTTGGGATTGGTTTGGAAGGTCTTGGATTCTGAAATCTATGATACTGAATGGGGATGAACAAATGGATTTTAGGATCTAAGACCAGCACTTGGTTTTGTGAGGTAAGGCTTGTGGTGCCCAGTGTACAATACTTCCCTTCCAATCTGTGAGGAGACTTTTTTCCCTCCATGGCCCAGGCAGCTATTTATTATATGGGCCCTATGTTACACAGGTAGTAAGCCAAGGCCACTACCATTGGCATAAGTACTATGCCCATGGTCTAACTGTTTCAGTGTTCTATTTTGAGAATGTCTTAAGGAGAGTCATTCATTTCCTTTACCTAAGTAAGGAAAAAGCAAGATCTAGTGGTAAATCACAAGACCAGGAATCAGGAGATTTAGGGTTCCATTCCTGACTGCCATAGATTTGCTATGTGATGTCATGCAAGTCGCAACCTCCCAGTCTTGGGTTCTCCATCAGTAAAATGGGAATTTTAACACTTAATTAACAATTGTAAATCAAAAACAACGAGGAGTCCTTGTGGCACCTTAGAGACTAACAGATTCATTTGGGCATAAACTTTCGTGGGCTAGAACCCGCTTCATCGGATGCATGAAGTGAAAAATACAGGAGCAGGTATAAATACATGAAAGGATGGGGGTTTCTTTACCAAGTGTGAGGTCAGTCTAACGAGATAAATCAATTAACAGCAGGATATCAAGGGAGGAAAAACAACTTCTGAAGTGGTAAGTGAGTGGCCCATTACAAACAGTTCACAGGAAGGTGTGAATAACAGTAGGGAGAAATTATTATTTGGGAAATTAAATTTAGGTTTTGTAATGACCCAACCACTCCCAGTCTTTATTCAGGCCTAATCTGATGGTATGAAGTTTGCAAATTAATTCCAGTTCTGCAGCTTCCCATTGGAGTCTGTTCTTGAAGTTTTTGTTGTTGAAGAATTGCCACTTTTAGGTCTGTTATTGAGAGACCAAAGAGATTGAAGTGAAGCTGCAGAACTGGAACTGGAACAGACTCCAACATGAAGTGCCTCTTGTTTGAAGCAGGATTTCCTTGGGCTCCTTCCTGTGCAGCAGCAGGGACAGCTGCTAGAAGGATTAGCTCTTGTCCAGAACCCACTCCATATATGTTCACCAGGACCCCCAATAGGATCTTCTCAAACCTCCATATTCACTGGGAGCAACAGGGGCTGAGAAGAAGCTCTTGTTGGAAAACAAAACCACCTCAGTGGACATCTCTTCTCTACCCATAACATCACTGCTTTGAAATTCTTCTTAGCTCAGCATCACTCCTGCCTCCCTACTTTTGATAATAACTCAACACATCTGGATCCAGCTTTCATAGAAGTTCTCTTCGCCCTCCTCTGGCTTTTGTCCCTTCTGTCAGGATGTAGCTCTCCAAAATGTTTTCTCTCTCCTCCTATGCTCCCACTTTTGTCCTTTTCTCTTCATCTGGAGTTCCTGTTCTGTTCTCTAAGAAACTTATGTTTGGCTCCACAGCCTATTTATTCATACCCCTCCTCCTCTTTGCTGACATTGAAATCAGGCTCTTTCCCTCTTAGAATCCATCTTCATTTTTGGCTCCTCCTTATCTAGCTCCACCTTACCCAGTGGTCACAGCACCACTTTAGGGGTTTTCTCTCCTGTGTAGGACATTTCAGCTTCTTCTTCTCCTCGCTCCTTTTGCCTTTGACTTCCACTCCATCTCATTGGTGTTTGTTTGTTGCTCTCATAAGCCCCTGTACCTCTTCTGACTATTTCCTCCTCTTTCCACAACTCCCTACCTAGTAGGCTACATTAATGACTTGCATGATTGCACTGCTACTTGAACCTCACAGTGACCTCTTTGTTCAGTTTTGGATTGACTTTCCCCATCACACTGTCTAGAACACTGTTTAATTGGACTTTACTAAGCAGTGCTTTCAGTGTGTGTGTGTGTGTGTGTGTGTGTGTGTGTTGTGTGCTCTCTCTGATCACCGGTTAACTCTTCTACACCCTTACACGTGAAACCAAAGTCTCTAATGATTCTTTAGGGGTTGAAAACTTCTATTAATGGGTGGGAGAAAGTCAAAATATTCTCAGTCCTGGTCCAGTGTCTTATCCAATTGGCCATTCTGCCTCCAAAAATGTGATAGTGTCTCATTATGAATATATTAACCCCGTTTACTTCTAGAGGCTGTGTGAGAGAGGGGGATATATGTTTTAAGCTTTCAAGTGTCTGCATAATCCCATTATTTTATCCCTTGCACCTTCCTTCTAGTCTATCCTAGCATTTTCATCTCCTTCCATTTCTTTCTGCAGACCCCAGATGTGCTACCCCAGACTTCTGCACACCCCCAATTAAGTCAATGGTGCTCCTCAATGGTACATCCCATGGTAATGTATTCAATTGCAGGTTCTGGGCTGTAGCCTGTTAGATCCTTGGGAGAGGGAATACCTTGTTATAAAGTATCATGAATGCTTATGCAGCTATATCCATAATAACAGCCAGTTTGCACCATTTCTTTCTGAGCAGAGCTCCTCATTGTTTTCTGTGGGGACTGTCTTCCATAAAAACTGATTACCTGATATGACACTATGCATATCTCTAGAGTACATAGGGTAAAAATATTTAGGTTCAAAATTAGTTTTTTAGTTAAACTTTAAAGCAACAAAAATGGGCTCAGCTCTTACCATCCTGATCTATTTCTGTGGGTTATCCTGCTTTTAGGGGAAGAAGATAGAGAATGCACTACACCATATGACCTAAAAGATTGTTTTGTGTTATCCTTCCAATTATCCTGGGTGGGATTTTTTTATCTGTGTCTATGTACTGAACAGTTCTAAAACAAATTACCATGTGATATTGTTTCAAACATGATTTTGTATCACTGAAGCAAAGCACACTGTAAATTGCAAAATAAAGAATAAAACCATAATTACTGCTTTCATTTATTCATACCATATTAATGTAACATAATTATCCAGCAGGCAGACAGAATCTTATGAATATTCAACAAAAAGCTACAGAATGGTTATTCTAATGAACACATAAAAAACTAACACTTTAAAGCAGCAAATCATTTTTCTTTGGTTTTTAAAGTAATAAATGCTTTGAACTTTGTAATTGAAATAATGTACTCAAGCACCACAGACACAGGGTACATACAAGGATACTGAGTGACTGAGAATATTTCAGAATAGACAGAAGTGTCAAGTGGAGTGCCAGAGTGATAAGCATTTAAGTACAAAGATTGCACAATGTGCCAACATTTCTCAATGGTTTTTGTCATGTGAATTCCTATCTATAAAGGACTCAGAAGGAGTGGAGGCCCCAAATGAAGCCTTAGGCTTGAATCATAGTCCAAAAGAACAAAACAGAAAAGCAGGGGGAGGAGAGTTCTCTAATCATCCACTAGGTTGTCGAGAACAGGCTATTGAAGTTCACAATGAAACCATCAGAACTGTGTGTCCAGTAAATAACTAAAAGAGATGGTTTCAAACTTTGTTCCACTATAACGTCAGCATTGTGCCACTTAATTGTTTATATAGCTGATTAAAGAGAGTCACACAATTGTTCTAGTTTGTGTTTTTCAAGCCCATATTATCATGTTCAATTCAGATTACATTGTTTGTGTAAGGAAAGGCTATAAACACCTCAGATAAGGGAAACTGACCTAGCCTAACCATACATATGACACTTATTCTCCTTCTGAAAATGAACAATTTAGCGTATCTCAACCATCCCAGAAAATATTTATAGTCTTCCTGGGATAATCCAGAATCCTCATCTGAATTAATATTTATGCTTGTATTGTTGTATAAAGGAACATTTTGCTATTTATTGTCATTTGCCTGCCACCAAATAACAGCTATAACTTTTGCAGATGAAATTAGAGACAGTCCTTACCCCAAAGAAATTTTGTTTTAAAGAGCTGAATCATAAAACGGGGAAGAGAAGCAACAACGAGAGTTAGTGTTTTAAATTAGTAATAGGTCATGCTAATGCCAGTCTCCCTAACACAGGCATAACTTCACCTCTTTCCCCCTCTCCATTCCCCTATAGCTGTTTTGGTTTTTTCTGTAGTTCTCATCACCACATTGTCTAACACCTGTAAATGCAGAAGAAAGTTCTAGGGTTTATAGGCTTTGCAATGGAAGGGTGTCTGAAGGAGGAGATTGTGGAGGTTTGTTAGATTAATGGGATCTGTTGTTTCCCCCAAAACTGTAAGAAAAATTCTTGCTTTATTGTGCAATGCAGCCAACAAATCACTTAGATGATCCTAGGGTCATGGAATTAAATATACACATGAGAACAAAATACCTGAGGTCCTGATCCTACAATGAGCTCCCCTCAGGGCAGACTTCCATTGACTTCAGTGTGGTTACATGCAGGTACAGGATCAAAGTCTAAAAGATGCGGGGGAAGACAGATGTATTAAAGTATCATTTCTTTGATTTACCCTCAGCAAATATACTGTAATGTTTTTTGTCTTACAACAGAAGTGTCAGGATAACCATGTCAGGACAACCATCAGTCAGTAGAATATATTGAATTTTTACCTATAATTTAATATGCAATTAATATTTATGTTAGACATTCAGCAGCTTTAAGGTGAAAGGATATTGTAGAAAAAATTAATCTTAAAAATGCACATTTACCATATACACATAGGAGGTGAACCATAAGATATTGAGGTCAGAGGGTGTAGGGATGCAGTGAGAAAGGCAAAGCGACGGGTGGAGATGGACCTAGCGAAGGGGATTAAAACCAATAGCAAAAGGTTTTTTAGCCATATAAATAGGAAGAAAACCAAGAAGGAAGAAGTGGGACCGCTTAAAACTTTAAACGGAGTGGAGATTAGGGATAATCTTGGAATGGCACAATATCTGAATGAATATTTTGCCACGGTCTTTAATGAGGCTAATGAAGGGCTAAGGAATAGTGATAGAGGGACCGATGGGAATGAAGATATGGGGGTAGACATTACGGTATCTGAGGTGGAGGTCAAACTTGAACAGCTTAACGGAAGTAAATCGGGGGGCCCGGATAATCTTCATCCTAGAATATTAAGGGAATTGGCGAGTGATATTGCTAGCCCGTTAGCGATGATTTTTAATAAATCTCTAAATTCGGGGATTGTACCGTTGGACTGGAGATTAGCTAATGTAGTTCCTATATTCAAGAAGGGGAAAAAAAGTGACCCGGGTAACTACAGGCCTGTTAGTTTAACATCTGTAGTATGCAAAGTAATGGAAAAAATTTTGAAAGAGAGAGTGGTTAAGGAGCAGGAGGCCGATGACAACTGGGATAGATTACAGCATGGATTTACGAAAGGTAGATCGTGCCAAACCAATCTGATCTCCTTCTTTGAGAAAGTAACAGATTTCTTAGACAAGGGAAATGCGGTGGATCTAATATATCTGGATTTCAGTAAGGCGTTTGATACGGTTAGCATGAGGAATTATTGGTTAAATTGGAAAAGATGGGGATCGAAATGAAAATCCAGAGGTGGATAAGGAGTTGGTTAAAGGGGAGACTGCAGAGGGTAGTACTGAAAGGGGAACTGTCGGGTTGGAGGGGGGTTACCAGTGGAGTTCCTCAAGGTTCGGTTTTGGGTCCTATTTTATTCAATCTATTTATTGCTGACCTGGGAACCGAGAGTAGGAGTGGGCTGATAAAGTTTGCGGACGACACCAAGTTGGGAGGTATTGCCAATTCGGAGAAGGATCGGGATATCCTCCAGGGAGATTTGGATGACCTTGTAAACTGGAGTATTAGTAACAGGATGAAATTCAATACTGAGAAGTGTAAGGTTATGCATTTAGGGATGACTAACAAGAATTTTAGTTATAAGCTAGGGACGCACCAGTTGGAAGTAACGGAGGAGGAGAAGGACCTGGGAGTCCTGGTTGATCGTAGGATGACTATGAGTAGGCAATGTGATGTGGCCGTTAAAAAAGCTAATGCGGTCTTGGGTTGCATTAGGCGGGGTATTTCTAGTAGGGATAAGGAAGTGCTAGTCCCGTTATATAAGGCGTTGGTGAGACCTCATTTGGAGTATTGTGTGCAGTTTTGGTCTCCCATGTTTAAGAAGGATGAGTTAAAACTGGAACGGGTACAAAGAAGGGCCACTAGAATGATCGAGGAATGGAAGGCCTGTCGTATGACAGGAGACTAGAGGAGCTCGGTTTGTTTTCCTTAACCAAAAGAAGGATAAGGGGAGATATGATTGCACTCTTTAAATATATCAGAGGGATAAATACCAGGGAAGGAGAGGAATTATTTCAGCTCAGTGCTAATGTAGACACGAGGACAAACGGATATAAATTGTCAGTCAGGAAATTTAGGCTTGAAATTAGACGAAGGTTTCTAACCATCAGGGGAGTGCAATACTGGAACAGCCTACCGAGGGAAACAGTAGGGGCGAAGGACCTCCATGACTTTAAGATTAAGCTAGATAAGTTTATGGAGGAGATGGTATAATAGGATAACGGGCTTAGTCAATAGGTCAATTAAGTGCCAAACTGGTACTTAATTGGGTCAAATTGGGTCAATGATATGATATTCTTAACCTCTTTCAGAGGGTATGGCTGGAGAGTCTTGCCCGCATGCTCGGGGTTCAGCTGACCGCCATATTTGGGGTCGGGAAGGAATTTTCCTCCAGGGCAGATTGGCAGTGTCCCTGGAGGTTTTTCGCCTTCCTCCGAAGCATGGGGCAGGGGTCGCTTGCTAAAAGAGTGGGTAGATCGGCTAATGTGGCCTGCATCTTGCAGGAGGTCAGACTAGATGATCATAATGGTCCCTTCTGATCTTGAATTCTATGATTCTATATCAGTCCCAGTATCTGAATAGAAATTACCGTTATCTCCTGCAAAAACATCTGTTAGTGTAAACTAAAGGCATTTTCTGTTTGAGAGCTGCCATGCACTAGAAAGGTCAGGAAGCTCATTTTCCTCTAGTCTCAGCCAATAAAACTGATACAAGTGTGGCATACCTAAATAAACATCCACAATATTTTTTGCATAAATGTAGAGCGACACAAGAATTGAGATGCAATTATTTAGCATTTATGGTGGAAGGAGATGGTTTATTTAACATGTCAAGGACTGCATCCCCTGAGAGAGAGAGAGAGAGAGAAATCGCTCGCTGAAATGACTAAACTTTTACAAAGTGTTTCCATGGCTGTTGTGTCAAACAGGTAATTCTTACAGCCATTGGGCACAATTTATGCTGAATTTAAAGCCATTTCAGAGAGAGCCTTTTGGGAGTATTTAGGCCACAATTACAGCAAGTGAAGATTCAAAATTAGCAAAAAGCATTTAATTTAATCAGTTGAATTAACTCGGCAGTACTGTAGGTATAGTGTGCTGGGGATAAGATAACTGAACCTGAAAATCTAATTTGATAAGATTTGGGGTGTCAACCTTTATTAATAAAATATTAGTGACTGAGTAAGAAAAAAGTCATGTCTCTTCTTGAGTACTATTGGTCACACATTCTCATTGCATAATTATGTCAAGTAGTTTGTGCATGTACTATAAAATAACAGACAACTTGTTTAGTAATTGATATCAAAATAGCAAAATCCTTTCAAAGCCATCTGAAGTTAATTGAAAAACTTCAATTGACATCAATAGATTTCGGATCAGGACTTCAATGAGACAGGCTATTACGTGCCATCCTGCATAGGTCATATAGATGTTTCATCTATTACCAGTAGCACCAATTGGAATGATTTTCATATCAGTATTCTGAATCTGACTATTTTATCTTTAATCAGGATTCCCTGGAGTCAGATTAGGAAGGAAATGGCAGAATCCCAAATCAGATTTGTAGTTCATGAGAGGGGGAAGGGAAGAGGAGGGGGATATTGAGCAAAAAGCTGACTTCGTCAACAAATCTGTAACTGAGTCAGAGCAAGGGACCTTGCATGTCATTTAATGTCTTTAAGATGCATGAACCATTCTTTTAAAACCCTGTATTCTGTTAGAGCAGAGGTCGGCAACCTTTGGCACGTGGCTCACCAGGGTAAGCACCCTGCCGGGCCGGGCCAGTTTGTTTACCTGCCACATCCACAGATTCGGCCGATCGCGGCTCCCACTGGCTGTGGTTTGCCATCCTGGGCCAATGGGGGCAGCGGAAAGTGGCGGCCAGCACATCCCTCAGCCTGTGCCACTTCCTGCTGCCCCCATTGGCCCGGGACGGTGAACCACGGCCAGTGGGAGCTGCGATCGGCAGAACCTGTGGATGCGGCAGGTAAACAAACTGGCCCGGCCTGCCAGGGCGCTTACCCTGGCGAGATGTGTGCCAGAGGTTGCCGACCCCTGTGTTAGAGTAATGAGTGTACAGGTCCTTGGACCCATTTACAGGAGCTCTATTTAATCCATATTTATACGAGACTCCTCCCTCTGGTATCCCAATTCTGCTAAGGCTTGACCAATCCTCAGGGCAGGGGAGAATTGTTGGGCAGCCACTTCACAACCTCTCAACAGCTGGGCCGCATGGAGCTTCTGAAGGATGAGTCCCCTGTCAGGGTGTCTGTATTTTTGCTCTTCTCTCTAACCCCAGAAAGGGAGAGATCAAAGATGTAGAACAGAGGGCGGTTGTGTAGGGTTTTGAAGGTGAGGGTAAAATGCTTAAACTTGATGCTGTTGGCAAAATGGTGTGTGTGTGTGAGGAGAGCTATATGTTGTGGGCCTCATCATTAATTGATGAATTGAGACTGACCACGGACCTCCCAAGAAACCAATGAACTACTGGCAAAAAGCTGAAACTTGATCTGGCTCCAGTTATGTGACCTGGGCTGAGGTTCCAAAGGTTAGTACCTGTGGTCCATGACATAAGTCAGTATCCACTGATCCCTGTGGTAACTGTTTGTATTTTTTTTTTTAATCAACTGGAGAAAAAAAAACAGTGTAGTTGCTAACAGATTACTTTGTGGTTGTTAGTGTCTCTCAGTCAGTAACTCTGCTCTTACAGGCTATTCTTGCTGTCATAGTTAGAGTTCATTGGATGGTGATAGTTCCATTCTGAGGCAAATTTTAAGGCTTCAACATTTGTTTCCATTCTACACTGAAAGTGTTTTTTTTTTTTTGTTTCAAACTTTTTTTTTTCCAAAATGGAATTGTTAAAACGTCCATTTTCATATAGAAAACCAGAGAACCTGGACCAAAAAAGCACTATCCAAGAAAAATGTAATCAAAAGTGATGCATCTCTGTACAACTTCTTGGCTTCAACAAAACAGCATATTTCAACACAATTTAATGTAGTTGAAAATGTTCTCACTAGCTCCAGTCATAATGGTTCCTTGTGCAGAGACTTGCCCACCTCTGAGGTAGCTCTTCCACTTGGAACCTGTTTGTTGCTCCTGGTGATTTTTTCCACTAGTAGTGACTAGAATGCGATATGCTACTTCTGTTGGTAGTAGTCTGGATGTTCTAAAGAAGTCAATGCTAGTTCAGATTTCGTCTGTTCCTCCTGGAGGTCAGATTAGCCTTTCTTGGTGATGCAGATGATATAGCAGTAATCATGGCCAAATTCACTTTGTTTGAAATCTAACACATTCTCTCATTTGCATTAGATTTTGCTCTTAGTCTTAGTATTTCTTTTACGAAATTTCCTGAAAGGTAGCTCAAAAATCACCTTAGAGTCCTTCTGCTCATGAGTCTAAAGGGTATATCTTCTCTTGTCTTTTGACTGCCAGTTAATTCAATGTAGCTAACACATTTGTAGATTTGTAGATCTTCTCTACACTCTTGATCCACATTAGATCAGGTATGTCTACACTTTTTTGAGTTGTGGTTGTGATTCCCAACTTGAGGAGCCACATTTGTGCTAGCTCTCATTAAGCTAGTACACTAAAAATAAAGCACCACCATGGCAGCACAAATGATGGGAGGGGTTAGCTACCCTGAGTATGTGCCTAGGGTCTTTGGAACAGCTAGCCCCAACTACTGCTTGCACTGCCCTGGTTACCAGCTATTTTTTTTTGGTGCACCAACTCCAGGAAACACACTCATACTAACTCTGACTTAGCTAGAAGTCACAACCCCGGCTAGAAGCGGAGACATTTGTAGACTTTATTGACCAAATATGAGGGGAATGTCTGCACTGGCCTTTACAAACATAACTACATCAAGGTAATTGGCAACTGAAAGTGTAGTGAAGACAACCCTAAGTGGTCGGTCTAATAAAGCATTGTCTTGTGATATAGTATAGTAGCTTTCATATCAGTGGAAAAAATATTTCAAGGATCTCTTAAATGCACTAATTAAATGTTTTAACTTTGAGCCTATTTCACATAATTTTTTTTCATTTTAACATTTAGCGGTTGCTAATAACTGTTTACATAGTTGCTGAGATTCTTCTTACAGTTTGTTCCAATATCTTTTTTTAAATTAACTTTTTTTAACTTATTTTCAGTCAGAAATAATCTATTTTACAAATGTTTACACTTAAAAGACCCAGCGAATGTCTATTTCTGTATTGTCATCATCCTAATCAGAGCCTTGTCCTCCAGCTGTACTTTAATGGATGTATTTTGGTTTGTATGTCTCTACACCTTGACCTAAGATCGCAAGTAGTTGCTTTTTATTGTAAGCATGATAATGCACTTCTTGTGCTAGACGCTTCCATTCTGTTGCCATTTGCGATACATTTTGAGGCAATAATTTTGGTCTCTGCCATTGGTTTACTCTTGCATTGTCATTTCGGTATGAATTTTTAATTTTGATGCATTTCAGTTCATTCACTGTTAATACTTTCACTTGGAGACTACAATTTTCACTAGCTATGCACGCATCCACTGTTCTGTGCAGAGCTACGTCCATTTGCTTTGATGTGATTATCAAGTTATGCTGCAAATAATTTGGTCTTTAATTAGTTCTTCTGTTAACTGTTCAAAATCACATGACTTAGCTTTGTGACATAGGTTGGTAACATAATACCCAATTGTCTCACCTGGCTGACAGTTTTTCATAAAGAAAACAGTGCATTTCCCAAGTGAAGTTTTTATGTGGTTTGCACTATTGAAATTTCTGCATGATTTTTGTGTAGCAGTTTGATTCCCTTCATGTTCTCATCATAGTGTATCTCTTCAATGGCCCTAGGCATGGCACAGGTAGTAGAGGATTTTGCCCTCTGTAGAATCTCTGGAAGGCTTCTTTCCAGAAGGAGGCATTCGAAAGGTTTCATTTGCTCCATTTTATTTTTAATAATTTTATTATTTGTTTGTGAGATACCTCTGGCACCATGAAATTAAAGATATGACCAGGAGTGCTGGCAAAGAAAAGGAAGCTATCTTGAACCTAGTCACAACACCTAGATTAGGGTTCCAGTAACAAATACTTGTCGTGTAATAGGTTGGTAGCCACTGACTTTAAAGTCCCTTTTGTGCTCTTTAATTGTTTTTGAACCACAAGGACATACCAGCCTCTTATTCTGCCTCCCACTCTGATACATGGTCTCCTTTGTCCCCCTACATAGGTTGATTTGTATTGGTGTTCCGTATAAGACATGGTGATATTTCTGTGATGACTGAGGCAAGTTTGAATAAACTAGGCATAAACTAGAATAAACAAGTTTGAATAAATGAGACAACACAACTGTGGCATAAGTGAAGGTGACAACTTTTATCTAATGTTGGGGAGGTAATCAAACATTAACAATCAATCCAGGATTATGAATTGGTCTAGTGTAGTATATCTAATTGGCCAGTCCAGGCTAGTAGAAATTGGGATGGATGGGCTGTTGTCTTCCAGCATGCTGCAAGGGGGAATCTGAAAGCATCAAATAAAGAACAGTAGGAGGAGACAGCCACCAATTGTCCCCTTTCAGTCTTGCAAATGGACCAATAGCAGCCCAAAAGTCCTGTGTCCACCCTCACTCCAGGCAGGTAGGTAATGGTAGGGGCAACAGACAGTTGGCTCCAAAAATGGCCCAGTGGCGGCCCCAAGGGAGCAGATAGAGTTCATGCAGCAGAATCTGCCTCTCTTTTTGGAGGAAAGAGGAATGTTATGGGAAAAAGGCATCCATCCCTGATAGTCCATCCAAAGACTTCCAGGCAGAAGGAGTATGTGGGGTAACTGAAATATTTAATTATTTAAAATCATATATTTTATAAGGCAAATGGAATACTTGTGCTGCAGTCATCTAGCCTTGCTCTCGTCTCAGCCTCAGTCTTTTTAACTGGCTTTTGTCTCTCTGTATATGAGAGTCAACCAGTAGCATGGGACTTCTTAGTGTCCAGGTAGATGTGTGATAATGTTAAACTTCCAACTGAAGTATAATTCTCTGAAGGTGGTAGAACTACACATGCTATCTTACAATACACATTGACTTTTTCATTATCAGAGAAACAGTGCCATAGACAAAAAGAGCACAAAGCACTCACCAACATTTCATCTACCTTTCTCTCTCCCTGCCTCCAGCAGCATCTCAGATTGTCAGATGTGCTGCTCCCTTCCTCCAGGATGGAATTAATTACAGCTGATCAAAACTTTTCAGTGGACCATTTTCTGTGAGAAAACACTGTTTTTAGTCAAAATCAAAACATTTCATGGGAACATGTCTATTTCAACAACATTTTCAATGAGGGAAAAGTCTAATGTTCATGTTTCTGATTCATTTCGTTTTTCAACTATTATGATTAACATGTGTATCATATTTAAACTGTTTGTTTCAACAGTATTTAAATGAAATTAGTAAATCTGTTTCATGGGGGGGAAGTCTCAATTTTGACTTTCAGTTTTGATTCAGCATGAAAACAAACTTCAGAATTTCCTTTTGGGATGGAAATTTCTTTTCTAACCAGAATTAATCTACTACTTGTTTAGAGCAGTCGCAGATTATGTTCTTCACCCAACTCTGGGGGTGCATGTGAAACCAAGGCTCTGCCCGTTCCTTGCCCATCTTTCATGTGAGGGGGAGCAGTTACCACACGAAGCATACTCCTTCCTTCTCTCTCCTCCACCCACAGCTTATGTGATACAGAGACGTAAAGGAATGTGTTATGTCAATGTATTCCCCAAGTAGGATGCATAGGGCAAGCTACAATTTTGCCCTAAAGAAAAAAATCAGGGGATTTTTTTTTAATAATAAACACTAATGGGGAGAGGGGGAATGAAGGAAATCATCTGGGGGGGGGAATTAAATTCTGTATTGTTAAAAAAATCCATGAATTCTCATTGTCTTGGTGAATATTTTATCTCTAAACAGATATCTATTTGTCAAAGCCAGTTCCTTTGACTATGTGCTGGGGTAAAGAAAGTCATCCCTCCACTACTAGGTTGCACTTCTCTATTGAAACTGCCATGGGACTACTCACATGAGGAATAGCTACAGAATTTGTGTCTTTTGATCTGGAGCAGGTGATAGGAGGATGCCTCCAAATGATCAGGTATATTCTTTTTTTTTTGTTGTCGTCCCCCCCCTTCTCCCCTCTCCCATTCTTAGCTCAGTGCTGACACATGCAAAAGTGTTTCGTTACCTTGTTGCTGATTTCAATGGAAGTAAAACCAGGCCTAAATATTAGTTGGGTTCGAATGTATATGTGTAAAGAATGTGCAGAATGTGGCTTTTGTACTGATGTATACATACTACATTCCTAGCAAAAGCCAACTGGGTGTGACACCATTATACCACAATTAAAACTTGAAAATGATCCCATTTAATTTTCTCTTAGTCTTAAATACATTATTAATCTTAGCTGTGCCTCCCATGTTTGCTTTATGGGATTACATAGAGGTACTCTTGCAATGGGATTAGGTCTGTTCTTACTTTTCTTGTATTCTACTGAAAAAAATTGGACTATCTGAGGATAACTTTTTAAAAAATATAACCGTTACATTTAAAGAAGACTTCAGTTTGACTCATTAATATTCCATTTACCAGACTGTTTTCAGTGTCTGTGATCTGCCAGAAACCCTGTCATTTTTGTGATGGCTAGCTGTTTTGCCTTAACCATAGATACAGTTGGCACAAGGTCTGACTGGTTTAAGCAGATGGACATTGCCAGTCAGTTAACCTCAGCAAGAGTCCAACAATCAACTGTTATCAAATAGTATAGACAATAGATCTTCATTCAGGTCACACCTTTTTTTCTTAGCATTAAGCATTTGATGCTATAACATGCTGCATTTTCATCATAGTTGCTTTACGTAATGAACAAATCGTTTGTGGAACATATTATAACTTTAATGGCAGTCAGGCTTTAAATGTTTATCTGTGGAAGGCATGGGGTTATGCAAATTCAGATCACTAGATGAATGGAATGGATTGAGCCCTGAAAAATAAAGAACTGTCTTCCCAAGAAGACAAGTAACAGACCCACTGAGAATACCAGATCCAAGCCCCAGACTATTACACACCCCACTAGTCACAGGTTATCCCATGTAGGCCCCACCTCTAGCTTTTGTGCTAAGACCCAATTCTGCACTGTGTCCAGTAAAAAGTGGAACTAACCATTTTTGTCCCAGCCATTGCTTTGCATGCTGTATCCTGTTGTTTGAGCCTTCATCTGTTGTCTCTGTAAACTCATCAGGGCACAAATTAAATCTCTTCCTATATATTTGGAAAGTGCCTAATACATTTTTAGGACTTAAAAAATGTCAAGGCATCCACAGAATAGGATGGAGATGCTTCTTTTTTTATTAGTGTCTATAAATTTAACGGAATTGCTTTATTGTTAATAATTGTATTATGAATATTTTGGCTGAATAGAATTAAAATTTTGCAAGCTTTATGGAGCCTATATATATGAATTTTCTCAAAAGCAAAATGTCTCAACTGTTGTCAAAAAAACTCTTCCTGCCCTCCTCTGCCCTTAGTATCCAACCCATCCTCCACAACCACAGAGGATCCCTTGTAATCATGCAAGCAGCAAATATCTCCAATGGCTGGTGATGGGACACTAGATGGTGAGGGCTGTGAGTTATTAGAGAAAATTCTTTCCCAGGAGTCTGGCTGGTGGGTCTTGCCCACATTCTCAGGGTCTAACTGATCACCATATTTGGGCTCGGGAAGGAATTTCCCCGACCCAGGTCAGAGAGGCAGAGACCCTGGGAGTCCCTGAATTATGGAAACCATATTTATTCTGCTAGTATGGATAGATCAGTTGAAATATACTGGGTGCGCCAGCATAGAGAGAAAGTAAGTGTGTGTGTGTGTGTGTGTGTGTGCGCGCGCGCCATATATGGATATATTAGGGAATGAGTGCATATATTAAAACCAGGCACCTCTTAACTCAGGGGTGTTGTACATTCAGTAGATGATCACTTTAGGTTTTAATGACCTTGTAAGGGTTATGTTTTTCCATGGAGTAGCTGTTTTTTAATCAGTTTTGCCAGTGTATTAGACACAAGCAGGCTGCTTACAACATAAGGCATGTAAGTCTCATTACTTTCCTGTTTCCCCCCAACCTTTTGTTCTACATATGTTTATAATTCCCTTTGTTGGAGAATTCTGTCTGTCAGGGTTTCTTCTGCTTTTTATGTGTCATCCCATATTAGTAAATGATAGTGGGAACTTGTTCTGTAGTCTAGGCTTCAGTGGCAAAACCCATCCAAACAGCAGATATGGCAACATCTTATTGAGGAGACTGGGCTGAGGCAGTTCTCATAAGCATTTTCTACAAATACCAACTATTCCTGTGCTCTGATCATTGCTGAAGTGCATTGAAGCTTGGAAGAGGACTACAAGTCTGTTATATTGACAAACATAGATCCCCAGACTCCCATCTGTAAACCACTTTTGGTATAATCCATGATCAACACACTCTCTCCCACAGAATGGGTTTGGAAGATGATTTAGGTAGTCGCTGTATGGCCAATGCATGCTTCTTAGACTACACAACAGGAAAAAACTGTAGGGTGCACAGGTACAAAATACAGTCCTCATTTTTGTTCAGAGTTTACTGTATCTTTGATTAAGCAAGCTTTCATGGTCACTAGATGGCAGTATATCCTCCAAGATACAAAAACCCCATCACAGTATGCATTCTAAATTGAGAATTAATGTTATTTGAATCAGTTCAGTCAGTATTAAATCACTTATTGTTGATGAAACAAAAAAAATAACATCAGTGTTTTCGTTTTCTTTTGAAGTGGCAGTTCTGAGAGTTCGGAAGAGTCCCTTTTTCCTCACTAGCATATTAAGTTTTAAGTTATTAGTTGATTATTATATTTGATTGAGGTTTTTAAGGATAAACATTCCAGCTAATTCTGGCATATTTACTGACCCACATGCAATTAACAATATCTAGAATTAGTAAACAGTATATTACATTTATGAGTTGCTCTACCAAAATCTTTCTCTCTTCTTGTAATAGATTCCTCAAAGAAAAAATAATTACCATATTCCCCAATATTTTTACTTTTTTTTTTCAGGTTTCTTTCTCCCCCCTAACCCCCCCACCCCCGGAATGTCATAGAATACAAGAGCTGTTTTTAAATTTCAGTGGTAGTTTTATCATTTGTATTCCTTAGCTTCATACTTGCCTTCAGATTGTACTACCAATATTACTTGCATATTTAACAACAATAATCTGAAAAATTTAAAATTTTCCATTTTTATATCTGTGCAGAATCAATCTTATACTTTTTATACCCAGTTTCTTATAATACACCTGTGCAATTATTTCAAAATATGATGACTGGAAACATACCTTAAAAAATTGGAATTTTCAGTGTATGATTTTCATTTTAATGATGCTTCTGGGGAAAATATCAAGTGTATGTAAATATAATTAGAAATGTAAGTCAAACAATTTGCAGTGTATATTTATTATACTTAGCAAAACATGGATTGCATATTTTTCTTCAACAGACATAAATATCATTTTTAGGAATTTAGCAAACAAACATTTACAGTATATGTTGCATTATTTAACCATGCACTGCATGCTGAATTTTCTTAACAGCATGTCAATATTGCATCAATATCATAATTAGAAATTTAGCAGTCAAATAGATTTGCAGTGTATGCTTATCATGATTAGCAAAGCATGCACTGCATATTTCTCTTAACAGCATGCCAATATCGTCATTAGAAAATCAGCAATCAAATGGATCTGTAGCTGGTGCACGTGTCAAACATGTAACACAGAACCCAGAAGGACCTTCTTTAGCATAAGTTTATATTTGCTCATAATCACAAGAGCTATCTTGATACCATCTTTTACAGGAAAACCTTTAAAATACTGTTTCTGTAAACACAGTATGATATAAACCTTTTCCATAAACTCTAGTAATAGTGCATTAGGATTCATGAAGGTATCATAAAATGGTTTGTGAAACACTTATATTATACTGCCTTTAACTTCACAGCACAACAGCTTTGATTTTGGGGGTAATCTTAGTACTGTGTATACATATGCAATTATTTATTACTAGTTCCTCTTTTTGCTTTAAATTGCATAAAAGGTTTTTAAATGCTGTCTCTGTTTATCTTATAAAGTTGTGGTTGTCTACTATTTTTTAAAATTAGATACAGTAAAAGAATGGCATCTTGGTAAAATGTATTTAACTATTTCATTAGAGTATAAAAGGTATAACTATAATAACATTCTAACTTGATGAAAATGTGAATAGCAGTAGATTCTAATTCTGTGCCATATGCTAGAGAATTAATGGCCACACCACTATCACTGTAAATTAGCAAGCACTTAAAGATTCTTCCAAATTACAGGTACAGATTTTCTATTTTGGTATTGGTCTAATGTGGAGATTCCTGGTTATAAAGAACATGTATAGAAGTGAATATTTTTTTCTTTCTGATTTCATGTAATTTCTGAAAATGTCTGAAACAAATCAAACCAATTGTGTGCAGGCAGAATGATAGAACATTAGTTTCCAAAAATATCATGTTGTTGAAAAATAGGAAGATGTAAATTGCTTCTGTGGCTTTTGTAAATAAGTTATTGCAGAGCAAAATTTTGGCCTTGAATCTTCTTTACCTGTGAAACACTCCTCTATTTTTTTAGATTTGCTTTAAACACAATAATATAATAAGAAATAGCAGAATCCTACTTCAAAGAACTATTTGGGTAGTAAAATATAGCCTCTTGATATTCTTAATCAACCAATTATCAGTCTTCCTTCATGTGCTTTGTGACTTGTGGGGTAATGGCTCCAGCGAAGATGATAGCACCAGTCTGGACATCATAGAATAAAGATTCACTTCTCACAGAAATGACTACTGTAGTCCCTCCAGCGTGCATGAGGTCTGTGCATCGGTCATTTCTCTGACATTTTGCAATAGGTGAGGACAAGGACATAGCATAGACTATTTAAGGCTGGTAGTTCAACCTTGCCTAACATTTCACCTTGGCTACTATTGTTTTTAATAGCTCCATTTCCACACTGGATCTACTACTTTTATGGGTGTGGAAGCGTGATTTTTATCTTTCCATTGGGTTGAGAATAATCAGGTCATCTACAGAAAGCAGCATGAACCCTGACATTCCCCATTTAAAACCAATGATCTGCCCAAACTCATCTGCCTTGTGTGTGTGCTTTAGGAATTTGGTATTTCTTGATTTTTTTTCTAAACAGATTGATTATTATAGTTTTTGTGTTGATGATCTATTGTTTGCTGCATTTAACAAGTTAATCTGCTGTAGTCATGGTAATTGTACATTCTATACCTGCACCAGAGGCATCAATGCCCTGTGGGAGGCAATCATGTGACTGCTACACAGAGATTTTTGATGTCATCAATTGTGTCTTCTGTGCCTATATCGAATGTAAAGGTCATGAACTTTAGGCTCAGTAATAGCAGAAAATAGTGCTGGATGAAGAAAAAAAGCCTTCTATAGGCTAGCATGGAGAGTACAAAGCTCTAACAGAAACTGCTGACAACTAAGCTTTCCAAACTGTCAGGTACTTATGCTCAGCTGATGCAATAATAATTTACACAGAACAATAAGCTGTATTGCTGAATATAATATTCTTTTTTCTAATGACTCATTATCCTAGGATGATGAGATGAGTAGAATATAAGTGTATTAAAAACATAATTGCTTTTCTATTCAAACAAAAGCATGCAGTGTATACATGGTGACAAATGCCTAATGAATAGTAGTGGGTTTTTTGTTCAGTTTCAGTTTATGGCAGTGCTTGCCATAACTGCATATTTAAAATCTTAATTGCTTTTCATTCTAACAGTTACCTGATAGTTCCTTTTGGTTGGAGAATCCAGTTTACAGTACAGGAGAAGCTGCCTTTTCTTTTTAAATGCTGATTGATAACATTTCAGATCTGATGTTTTTTTTCTAATTCGTGTCTAAATGTTTTTTTAATTTGGTGCTAACAATGGGGAAGATCTAGATACTTTTATAATACACAAATATTTGTGTAAGATGTTAAGGCTGACATGTATGTGTAGTGCATTCTATCAAAGAAAACACTGTAGAAAATTTTACTATCAGAATATACTAGGAATATAATTTTTGATATGCATATATGTATAGTCAGTATATGTCTGTTTCTTGGCTATAGATTGTCTCACTGCTGGCTTTTTAATTTTTTTAATATTGTATTTCATGGCTGTGATGTTAACTATATTTCACCAGAGCTGATATAACACTTCATGAATGCCACCATGACTATAAAATACAGTTCAAGTCAGGCCTTAAACAAAATCACAATAAATACAGCAAAACCTTGGGAAAGGTTTTTCTTATTAGACAGCACTGTCCCTTATAAGTATGTGGCCGTCCCTAAACTCCACTTCAGAATTCCCAGGTTTTCAGTCCTGAAATGCAAGGTGCATTCTGAAGCTTTGAAAGCTATTTTTCCTCCTCTTAGAAAATAGCAAATCCTTTCTAGTGTACACAAGACCTGAATCAACTTCAGCCAAATTGCTATGAGGCACCTTTGAACCAAAATGAAGAGAGTCTATGCAGAGGAGTTGCACTGATTTCATTAATCAAGTCTGATTTAATAACACTGATATGATTTGCTGGTATAGAAAAAGGTTTCAATTACATTAAAGCAACTTTGCATTACTCTGGCAGTGTTAAAGGAGCCTTAAAGTGCATATATGTTACCTTTGCACACCCGCTTTAAGATTCTTTTACACTGCTGGAGTGGTATAAAAGAGCATTCAGGTAGCAGAGAGTCTGATCCAATGTCCTTGGAAGAGCATAAATCTCTGTGTGTAGCTCATTAGGGGAGAAAACATTTTCAGACAGGTAACATTTATTTCTCAATATATAGGGCCACATTTCTTTGATCTGCTGAATTTCATTCTATAGAGTAATGCAGTTTTAAAACCAAGAGAAACTAAATGTAACAACACAGCAATCGGTGCTGGTGTTGGAAACCATTATCTCAGTGTTTCTAACGCACCAATTGTATCCACTAAATACTATGCATGCTTTATGTATTATTTCTAAAGGGGTTATTAAAATGGGGTTAGCCAAATCCTGAGATTCTTAATCAGTTTTTAGTTGGACCCCAAATCAGCAATAATCTCACACTTTTTGGTGGACACCTGCACCAGTGTGGCATGTATCCCAGGACTGAGACCTTCTGTTTTCATTTGCCAACTAATGATAAACATCAAACATTTTGTCAAGTATCAGAGGGGTAGCCGTGTTAGTCTGGATCTATAAAAGCAGCAAAGAATCCTGTGGCACCTTATAGACTAACTGACGTTTTGCAGCATGAGCTTTCGTGGGTCTTCGGATGCATCCGAAGAAGTGGGTATTCACCCACGAAAGCTCATGCTGCAAAACGTCAGTTAGTCTATAAGGTGCCACAGGATCAAACATTTTCTACATCAAACTTTAATTCCCATCAGTACACTGTAGGCCACTGAGAGATTTTCCCCATCTTAAGTGACTTTTTTGGCTCCTTGCCCCCAAATTATTTCAGCTTCCATTTTCTGCCTACTGCTGTATTTTGTTTTTCTTTCTAGAGGATGAAACTATTCTCATGAGTTTTCCTTTGGAGCTGCCAGATATATTTCTATCTGAGATCACTGGCTGCAGAGAAGGCATAGCAAATAACTTTATTTTTTAAAAAATGTTTAATATTTTAAGCAGTAACCAAAATATTTTGATTAGTAGAAATAGAAAATAATTATAAAAAGTCAATTATATGAAACTCGCCCCTGTAAATGTCCAAATTCATATATATATATTTATTGTTTGTTGTGGGGGAAGGAGGAGAAAACAAAGGGTGTGTGTGGAAATAGCAGCCAAATAACTCAAAGCCATCCCTACCTTGTATTCTCCCCACCCGCTACCATTGCCCCCACTATTTCTGTTCTCAGATCATTTGTTGCACATGCAGAGGAGGAATGGGATGTGAATAGATGTCATCAGATGAACTGACAGAGGAGAATAGGTTGCGATTAGGTAGTGATGTGATCTTATTTTAATGCATAGTTGTGTTTGTAACCTTTGTTTTCATGACTGGCTGTACATCGGGAGAAGATTCTGTTCCTTTTCCACTTCAATTTATTCTGTGTGATTTTTTTTTCTGCCCTCCCCTCAACTTTTCAGACTTTTAAAAAACTTTTCTTTCTATAAGCCAGTCTGTGGGAGGAGTGAAGTTTACCTTGTTCAGCAAGTCATTAGGATAGTAGGATTATTTTATTATTATTTATTTTTAAATTTCACTTTACCACTCAAGGTATGTCTACACTGGGCTGGGGAGGGGGTAAAATCTGTTAACACAAGTTAGCTGCTTATGTTAAAGCCTATATGAGTGCCTATTAAGCTGCTAGACCAAGTAAAAAAGCTCACTTGCTCTGTCTTCACTGCTATTCTAACTCAGGTTAACTAACCTGAATTAAAACACACGTTATTTGTAATGCAGAAATATCCTGAATTTTTTATTCCACTGAAGTGATCCTACATCCCAACATGTATCTTATTTTGGTTTTTCTGGTTTTCAGGGTATAGGGGTGTCACAATTCGCAGGGGGGAGAGAGAGTAAACACGGTTGTCTGCATGTTTTTGTTGGGAGTTGGATTTTCTGCCTGCTCAGAAGTGTTATACTTCAGCACTGTAAATAAACCTAGGGATTGTGCTTTCATCAAGTAAATTGCTAAACCTAGTTTAGATTCTGGAAATCGTGCACTCTGAAAACATTGTAAGTATAGCTTCAAGACAGAAATGTATGGTATAGTTGGACCAATACCTATCATCATGACATGGATATGCATTTGTACACCATAGACTTGTCTTCTACAGTGATTTCATTCAGTTGTTCCCATTTCTCTCCCCACTCCAGCCCCCGATCCAGACATAAAGCTCCAACAACTGTGTATTGCTGGTGGAATCACTTGAGGCAGCTGGCTCAGTCTGAGGTATAGAGCAGGTCTCAAGTGCTGCTACTCAAGCTATCTCTAGTGTGGACACACTTCAGTGCCATTTTCTGCTCTTTGGCCAGAAGTCACCTATCACTGCATATCTGAATGCTTTGTATCCGGAACCACAGTCGTGGGTGATGTCCAATACCAATCATTTCTGGAGTTCTTACACAGTTTTATTCAAACAAAGTTCCCACTGAAATCAAGCAAATTTTGTTTGTGTAAGGTCTTTAGAATTTCCCCTAGGGTGAAGTAAAGTGCAATTATCTATGCTCATGAGAGTAATGACTTCATATACCTGATTTCTGGAACAGGAACTATAGCATACTTTACCCTATAAATATATGCCTACATCATCAATGTGGAAATAAGTGTTATTTCACTAATCTCTGTGTGTTCTGCATACAAACCCACAAAGGAAGCATGACTTTGCTGAAATGTATGGTGTTCACTCAATGTAAGAATTGTACAAAGTTCACTACCACGGTGACTGACTTAGCTATACTGGCCTGGAAAGTACACTGTTAATAAATTAACTGCTCGGACAGAGTCTGTAACACCTCAATAATTATTTTGGCATATGCTATAGCTTACTCAGTGTGGCTATCTTATGCAATCATTGTAGCTTTTACATGTGTTTGTGATATGGTTTATTTATGTACCATAAGCACGTTTCAAATAATCTCTGATGCCATGCAGGCATGTAACTAAGTTTCTGTAGAGTAGCAACGTATTAGTAAATAAACTCACTTTCTGTGCATGTTTGCAAACTCTGTATTAGCACATTTATTTCAGGTGTGCGAAAGACCTTCCAATCTTGAACCTGTGGTAATATAAATACTCAAGGAGAGAAGGGGCAGGGGGATAAAATGCATGTCTTCAGTACTCAGACAGCATGTTCACAAAACTTGCTTTCTGCTATCTGGGAGGTCATTCTCATAAATACAGTTTTCAAACATATGAAACCAATGTATACATTAAGGGCTTATTAGGGCAAGGCAGAAATGCAGAATGAGGTATAAGTGGAAAAGCTAGTCATTCATGTCCCCAAATATGTTATTTTTAGGAAAGAGTACAGTACACTTAGGATTTCCTGGAGCAGAATCTTAACCCAGCAACATAAATTGTACTCCAGTCACATTAATGTACTACACCTGAGTCTGTGCTCTTTGACTCCAAAGGTAATTCACATCACAAGAAAGTCTAAGTTTTTTGATGTATTGTCATAGACTCTCCCCCTCCCCCCCAATATTATATAATTAGACTTGGCAGAATTAGATTTTTATTTTTATCACTTTGATGGGCAATAGCCATATTTTATTTGTAAGCATTTTTTTTTATTTCACACTTGCAGGAAACTATTGGGGGAGGCAGGTGTCAAACAATTATTTAATGGCATCAGACACATTGAGATTAAAATAAAACTTTATAACCATTAAAACAAAATGCATTAATCAAAATATAAAAAGAAAATATCCTTAATTCAAACTTCAGTTTCTCAAGCAGCATTTTTCTTTCTTTGCCTATCTATAAATTTTGGCTACTATTGACAGAAATATCTATTGTGTGTATGATGAAACTGACGTTTACCCATCAAAAATGAATCCTTCCAAGCTCTTCTTTTATATCTCTATTATGATGTTGGAGATATGCACTGATACAGTAGATACTAAACTACAGAATGAATCCTGAGTTGCATGTGATTCTTCCTGAGTTGAACGGCTTCCATGGGACTTTAAGAATGGATAAACTGTCAGAAAAATAGGGACATTATCAACCCCTTTCTCTGTAACTCCCATGCCAGCCAAACAGACATTAAAATATATGTTCATCCCTCAAAATCACCTTGAACCCAAACTTTCTTACTGTCTTGGAATTTTTCAAATAACCATTTCCACCACCACCACCCTGCCACATTTGTACTGATAGCTCTAGTATGCTTGCACAGTTCAAAGAACCAGAGCAGAAGCAACAGCAGAGCATTTGAAATCCTGTTGTCTCAGAATGTGGTAGCAGATTATCCAGGTAGGTGGCAGAGGATATTTGGGAAGCCAACTATTTGGCCCCATGAAGATGGATTGGGATAGTTTGTGTTCACAGCATCCTTCTACTTGCACTTTCATTCAAGCAAGGGGTTGGCAACCTTTGGCACGTGGCTCGCCAGGGTAAACACCCTGGCTGGCTGGGCCGGTTTGTTTACCTGCTGTGTCCGCAGGTTCGGCCAATCATGGCTCCCACTGGCTGTGGTTCGCCATCCTGGGCCAATGGGGGCGGTGGGAAGCGACGCGGGCCGAGGGATGTGCTGGCTGCCCCTTCCCGCCGCCCCGATTGGCCCGGGGCGGCGAACCGTGGCTAGTGGGAGTTGTGATTGTCCGAAACTGCGGACACGGCAGGTAAACAAACCGGCCCGGCCTGCCAGGGTGCTTACCCTGGCGAGCCGTGTGTCAAAAGTTGCCGACCCCTGATTCAAGCAAATGAAGGCAGCTGAAAAGAACACAATTCTCCATATGGTATACTCTAGTCTACTATATAAGATTATGTCCAGAAAAATTATACAATACAAAGCAAGTATCTTTCTCTAGGGCGGTTTCATTAAAAATAGAATATTCTACTCTACTGCACATAGTCTTGGTGTTGTAAACTTAATTCCAGATAGGACTCTGGAATATCTGAAAACAAAAGTGCAGTCATTTTGCAGGCAGACATAGTGGAGACATTCAGAAGTTTCATATTGCAGTAGTATAATATAGTTCAGCCAGCAGTTAGCCACCTTCTGGTTTATTGCAGTGTGGAACATTGGATTTGGACACTAGTGTCTTACCCCTGCGGGCCTGGATTCAAATTCTACACTAAGTCACAACAGAAAATGTTGGGTCCCATTAGTACATATTACAGCACCTCACCTTCTCACTGTAGAAGTTATTGAAATCTCTGACCTGGCATGTCTGTCTTTGTAATGATCTAGCATATTTTAAAGTACATTTGAAATTTTACCTTTTGCTTTTATAGTCTACTATTTTTGTGTGTACTGCAAGCCAAAACATCTGTGAACTACAATTAAAATCTGAGGCTGGCAACACTGTAATTTTCCAATTTAAAAGTGGGGACAGGAGGAAAACACAATTTGCTGGGGGAAATTCAGTTATTGGAGGTGGAGGGCTGGGGGTGTTTCACATATATCTGTTGTACTAATGGAGAAATAGCATACAGAAATTATTTTGGTGGATTGGTTTTAATAGGGCATACAGTAGAACTTGCCTGTAGTGAACTCAGAGTAGCTATATCTAGCTCCTTTTTTCTCTTGCTCTTCTGATGCTGGCCTTAAAGGTGTAATGATATTGTATTCAAGTCATGATGAGGTTAACGAGTTCTGAACCTTGCTGATTTTGAAGTATATCTGCACTGTTGGGAACATTTGCCAACCAATCAGATAGCAGGATTTCTTCGTATTCATTTTACAATACAATCTGCCAATGACAAGGGAACAAGAACTTTCAGAATGGTCTTCCCCCAGTGAAGACCATTTGAAAAGTAAAACTTCCTGCAGTGAGAGATTTATTAAGTGAATTCCTGCAAGGAGGAGAGAGGTCTACAGGACAGTTGCCTTCATGATATTTTCAGCATGGCAGGGCCTGTAGAAAATGCTGCACTTTTGAGTTGTGTTCACTGTTAAACAACACTCATATGCATACATTAAATCACTTTGTTGCGATACCAGACTCCTCCTCCTGCTTTCTTAACTTTATATACTTTTAAGCCTCTCCAGTGATATTCTTCCAAGTGCTGTGGCTATGTGCACATTTAGAATGGAACAGATTGTATCCTTAGATAGCTGTATGTATGTATGCATGCATGTGTCATTCATTTCACTGGGAGTTGTGTGTGTGCACTTAGAACAGAATTTGGCTAATGGTGTTTTCTGTGTAGGAAGGGCAATGCATAGTCTATTGGATACTATTATATTATTATTTTTATGTTGTCTGTATGGTTGATGCTCCTTCACTACCTTTAAGGAAAAATCCTGAAGTGCAAGAAAGAGTGTAATTATTACCATCTTCCTGTGGTTTGGTGCTGTAGTTATATTTATCGATGTTAATCAGCTTCCATTTGGAAGGGAGAGAGTGGCTTTGTTGTGACAACCATTTTTTTATATAATGATGAGGGGCTCCTGTCCCATATGGCAAGAGTGAATAGAGCACTTAACCAGAATTTTCAACTAACTGTGTGTTGATCACTAAGTTGAAAAGATTTGAAATGTTGCCATGTAAACTGAGCACTCTAGGCAGCTGAGCATTCACTAAATGAATGGAACCCTGAACCAGTGCTCAACCAGCATGCAAATTTCTGAACAAGCAAAACTCTTTTGTTGAAATATGGATGTGTAGAAACCTAGGCTATGTACACACTACAGTTTAAGTCAGTATAAATTATGTTGTTCCGGGATGTAAATAAGCCCCTCCCCTCCCCCCCACCCCCGAGTGATGTAAGTTACACGGACCAAAGCTCTGGTGTGCTATATTGGTGGGTGAGCTTCTCCCACCAACATAGTTATCACTGATCACAGGGGCTGGAGTAATTACATTGATGGGCGCGCGCTCTCCTATTGGCTTGGAGCGTCTGCACTAGCAATTCTACAGCGGTGCAGCTGCGCTGCTGTAAGCTCTGTAGTGTAGCCATAGCCCCAGTGGGGAAAGTGAATGGACGAGAGAGAACTGAACTAAAAGTTCAGGGGTGGGGGGGAAGGAGGGACAGAAATCAAATGTGGGTAAAACAGTTACTGTTTTCTGTCTTATACTCTGTTCCAGCCTGGGATGACAGTTAATTTCAGGTGTCAGCCCCTGTTGCAGAACTCAACAGTCAGGAAAATATGAGTCCTTATTTGGCATAGCATATTTCTCTGGGTAATCCTTCCAAGAACAAAGGCTACAAAGTCACAGGATAATTGAGAAAATAGTGCAATAGGTCCTTCCTTTTTAATAAGCATCTATCTAGAATATGTGGCTAGTTGTGGTTTCACAGCTCAGTGTAGTTGTCAACTCCCTGTGTTTAGTTCTGAAGACGGATGGGATGGGGCTTGACTTTTCCAACAGTTGAATACACACTCTCTTGTGAGAGAACTCTTTTGGAGGAACTAGGGATCAGAATTTGAGCCATTTGGTGGTGTTTAGGTCTGAACTGCCGCAGCAGTTTTTATAATTACGGATGGGCCCAGGCAAAAATCTCCGATGTAAATGCCTTTGAATTGTAAGGGTAATGGAAATGGTGGTTTGAATTCAGATTTTATTCTGTATACTAGAACATGCTCTTTTTTTCCCCCTCCTATTTGGGTTAAGTTTTAAAAAAACCCAACTAAATGGGAGAGATTTTCTAGAAATGGAAATCTCCATTCCTCTGGATATTGGAGTTCTCATGAAATGGCAGAAATCTTGGGACAAAATCTCAGGAGAACAACTCATGAGAATTTGGTGTCCCAATTTGGCCTCAAACCTGAAAAACAAGCCTTAGCCTTAACATGATACAGTTCTAGTCATTTAAGCTATGTTTCTATTGGAGACCTTACAGCAGCAGGGCTGTACCCTGCAGCTGCAAAACTAAGATCTCTCGTGTAGCTGCTTTGTGCTCCCATTGACATAACTAAAGCACCTCCAATGCGTGGTGGTAGCTATGTCAGTGGGAGAAGCTCTCCCGCTGACATAGTGCTGTGCACACCACCACGTATGCCGGACAAACTTATGTTGCTCCTGGGACAGTGGGGGTGCATTTTTTTTCTCACATCTGAGCAATGTAAGTTTTGCTGGCATAAGTGGTAATGTTGACATGATGGCCTAAGATATAAGATTATTGGATGAAGTTTTTATCTGTATTACTACAAAACATTGCACCATGATGCTGAAATGCCATCACTATTCCTTGATGAGAACATTATAAATGTATTAATATGAAATAGAATACATTAGAGTGAAAGATCTGAGGGTGGATGTTTAAATTTTGGGCCAAATGTTAGTCATATGCTTCATAAAATAGGAACATAATATAAACACACAAATAGATGTAGTATTTACAATGGGTAAATTAAGGTAGCATAATTTAGGGCATTTATATTCCATTGCAAGTCTGATTTTTTTTTTCTTATAGTTTTATATGGTAGAACTTTATTCTCTTTATGAAAAGATAGTGTATTTTTTTTGTAAGGTTCTCGTTTGAAGTGTTTAAAATTGGTACAGTGAAATAATTAGCCAAACAATAGCCTTACCGCCTCTCAACTTCCAAATTTACTTATAGACTAAGGCCTGGTCTACACTAAGAAGGGGGTTCGAATTAGGGTACGCAAATTCAGCTACGTGAATAGCGTAGCTGAATTCGAAGTACCCTAATTCGAACAACTCACCCGTCCAGACGCGGCGGGGTCGAACTCCGCGGCTCCCCCGTCGACTCCGCCAACTCCTTCTGCCGATGTGGAGTACCGGAGTCGACCGCGGCGCTTCCGGAGTTCGAACTATCGCGTCTAGATCAGACGCGATAGTTCGAACTCCAAAAAGTTGAACTCTCCGCGTCGACCGGCAGGTAAGTGTAGACGTACCCTTAGAGTTTAAGGTCAGATGGGACCATTGTATGACCTCCTGCACATTTCTGGCCACAGAGCCTCACTCACCCACTCTTGAAATAGATCTCTAACCTCTTTACTGAAATCCTCAAATCAGTGTTTAAAGACTTCACATTACAAAGAGCTCACCATTTACACTAGTTTAAACCTGCAAAACACCCTGCAACTTTTTTGTATTACTCTAGGCTTTGGAAATGCCTGCAATTTTAGGTGTTTCTGATCCTTCTTTGGTTGTCATCTCAGTAGTCTGTAATTTTTTCCTATCCCTCTGTTTATATACCCTCTCCAAATTCCAAAGCTCACCAGCACGTCAGGATTGTTATTTATTTCCACAGATGTTGGCCTCTAGATGAATAACTTCTGGAGTGATGTGAACTTGCCTCAGTGCATCTAGCCCCTCTGAATGTTTGTTTGTTCTTCTTTTCCTCCTGTTTTCTTGGACCATTCTGTAATCACTGACATGGCCACCAAGTTCAGGAGGTACATGCCAGTGGGGAATTCAATTCCTTTCTGCATCCTGGTCTTACCTTGGTGTTGCTATAAAGAACTAAGCTAAAGTCCATTGGACACTGTAGTCCTGTTAGTGTTTGACATTCCTTCAAAATATTATATGTGATGCAATGGTTTCAATTCAGATTTAGTTATGGCAGCTTGAACAGTCTCTTGCATTGGGGAGAGTGTGTGTGTGTGTGTGTTTAGTTTCCCAACAAAGGAAAAAAGATGGGAGCAGAGTCTCTTTATAGCAGCTTCTATTTTCAAGAAATTAGTTGACAACATTAGTAATGTTTAGATATCTACAACCCATCTCAATTTCTATGTCTCCCCCTGGTCCTCCTGCAAACTCCTCCTCACTCACCCCCCAAAAGAGAGGAAAAACAAGATGAAAAGAATGTAAATAAATGTCTGCCTGAAACAGAGAGCTGTGTGCGTCTGTTGACATTAGTGTATTGTGGAGTGATCCAGATGCACGATACTCATCAAATTTCTATCAATACTAATTTACTAATATCAATAATAATCTGGTTCCCAGTGGATCAGCTTTCCCATTCAGGGCCTGTGTGCTACTTACAGCTCCCTGAGCCCTTCAACTAAGGTGTCAATAAAACTGACCGCTTTTCTGGGGCTATTGACAGTTATTAAAAATGACCTTGATGTAATTTCATGCCTATCAAAACAAGGGCCATATGTTAAGGATTATGAAAAGCTACAGTGAAGGAAAGCAATGACAGGCTTGAACTGGGAAGGGGAGGATGTCAGCATACGTGAAGATTATTGGCTTCCTCCTACTCCTCTCCATCGTAGAGCAGTGAGCTATGCCCCTTGGTAGATAACTGTTATGCTAAAGCCATAATTGGAACAATTTAGAGCTCAGGGGTACATTTTTTAAGAGCTGTCATAGCATATCATCTCAACAGTTAATGTGGCGTAAAATATCATAAACACTGCTGAGGACCCTTGAGTACATACAGCAAGGACCGATCAATAAGTCCCAATGTATGATCTCTCTTCCCTCACTGAGAGGAATACTGGGAACAGTCTCACTTGCTTTCTTCTTCTGCCATTTTGTACGCATACGGAGCTTTTAACCAGGGCTTATTGTCATACATAAATTTGAAACAATAATTCCAAAGATCCCAAGCAGAGCAATCAATAAACAGATTTTATAAAATCTACAAAGTATAAGTATGAAGAGCAGAATAAATGAGTATTTATTTATAAGGAATAGAAATTGAGAGATATATATGGTAAATCTAACATTTTAATATATAACAATGTATTAACTTTAAAACTTCCTTTTTCACCTGAAAGATTAATGATTCTAGTCAACTCTTTGGTGGTTTTTTTCTAAATTCTAATTATCAAAGTAATTTCTTACTACACCATAAAATACCACTTCATAAACTGTTCTTAGATGATGTCATTTTAACATGGTGGAAGACTTTTAATACATTGAAGAATAATTATTCTAAATTATGTAATAAAAGGTAGGAAAATAACTTAGTGCATATAAATAGAACACACCTTGATCAAACATGTTCATTTTAATCTTTTTTAATAGCACATGGATATGTCTGTTTTAGAGTGCACACACTTTGGGTTTATATGTGTGAACCTTTGTATGAACACTTCCTCTGAGTGCTTATGACCTATGTATCCCTGTGCATAACACACATGGATGATTATGTGCTGTCTGAAAACTAGAAGAAGTAGTGGTGTGTGGTGGTGATGGTTGGAAGTGCGGTTAAGTGATGGAGACCGGTTGGACAATCTAGGGAGAATTAGGGGTTCTATATTAGTTATGTGATGTTCTTAGACACTCTGCAAAAAAACAGTGGAGCATAATAGTTATAATGGCAAAAGATGGTGCAGGACTGCAGTCTGTAAGTACAAAGGATGGTTTTGTGGTTAAGCAGTGGATTGTGTTTCTAGACAGCAGGATTAGAGCTGAATGAGAGCTGGCATTGCCCATGAGAAATGCTGATCTTTCAAAGCTGAATTTCATTAAAATGGGATATGTCAACTTTTCATCCAGATGTGGGATGAAAATTAATGTTCTGAAAATTTTTGGACTTGTCTATGTGGTGGGGTAATGTGCTCTACAGGGGTGTGATTTCTAAAGTACATGATGTGTTGCACATTAATTGTTCCGTGTAGGCCCTGCTGGTGGGCACTAAAGTTTCCCTAGCACACTGAGGAAACGTTAGCATGCACCAGCAGGGCCCACACAGACCAATTAACATGCAACACATTAGTTTTACCTTAGAAATCACAACCCTGAAGTGCCCACTGCCATAATGACCACACCACGCTTTAAGTGGGGGAAACACTGTCTGGCTTGCCAGGGGAAGGAGTACGCTGCTTTAATGCAGAGTGGGGGAGGGAGGGAGAGGGCAGGGTAGAGAGGGGCCCGGATGCTGCTCCAGATGCACAGCGGATCGGTGTGGCAATGCTGACTCATCCCCCTTGAGACCAGAAAAGGAAGGAATTGATAAAGGGCAAGGCTGGTGGGAGCATTCCCCTTATCCCCAAAGCAGGCAGAGCAGCAACTCTGTAATGCCCATTGCTGCAACGTGTAGACAAGCCCTTAGATTCAGAAATGGATTACATCTCCCGTTATTCACCTGTAGCCATGCCACTCGATGACAGGGGAGACTGCATTTCATCTTGAGTTACAGTTCAACCAGGGAACCTGGCCGATAGGAGCGAATGGGCCGTGAGGAACACAAACTACAACTCCCAGGAGGCAATGTGGCACTAAAAGGCAATACAGTTTAATGCTGAACTAATTTGAAATGAAATGTTTTGGGTCAGTTCAACAAGTCAAAATATTTCAAATCCATTTTCCCATTTGGAAAATAGGAAAAATGTTATCTAAATAAACATTTTTTTTCCTGTGGGAATTTTTGTTTGTTTGTTTGTTGACACAACACTTTTCATTAAAAATCAAAATTCTAGTGGAAAATTATTAACCAGTTCTAATCAGGATTTTATTCCCAGTGTTGCCAAACATTTCTTGTGTGACTTTAGGTAAGCAGTCTCCCCATCAGTAAAATTAGGATAATATATCTCACCGTCACAGGAGTGCTGTGAAGGTGAATTATGTTTAATAATTTTCATGTTTATGTGGTGCTCAAATACTCTGAGTGACATTAGAGAGACTATAAATAAAACAAACAAATATTTTGGATTTTTAAGTCCTAGCTTGTATTGAAGGTCTACATTCTGATACAACATACAAAAACACATTTTTACCCTAAATCATTTGTGACATTTCACTCTTAGTATCAGTCTAGCTATGCTACAATAGTGATGTTCTGAAATATTGGCATGTTGTTGCAACTTAAATTCATGCCCAATGTTGAATATATTCCTTGCATGAAGTTCCCATTGACTTTCATGGGAGACTGAGGCACAAATCAGACACAGAAACAGGCCTCTCTGAAGGCATCTTTTTCATTACATTTCAGAGATTCCATTTTTCTACAACAGAAAAACATGACATATGGTTTGGTTTATTAAATAAACAACTTTTCCTGTTTGTTTAGAGTATGCACACTGTTTGTAACTACCCTTTGTGAGCAAACATTACCTACAAATGACTACAGATGTACAAACATGATTTTCTAGTTGCAGTTTAGAATTGTTTAAATAAAACCCTGGAAATTGATTAATCGGATCTTAATGTGTGACATGTATGGCTTAATTTAAGAGTTACCATGGAAGTTTGGTATGCTTGATATATTTTATTTGTTAATTCTTATTTTTTTCTAAAGTATTACTTTACTTCTAAGCTGCCTCTAAGATTAAATGTGCCATATGACTTTAAGTGCCTTGTTAGCTATTATTTGGTAAGGCACACATTCCCAACTATGTGCTGGGGATGACCAGTGGTTTGCACATATATGGCTGGACATATAGTGCTGACCTCTCCTCCCTGTTTCCAGCTGCTAGCTTTATTTGAAAGATAACTAAAAATCTATAAATATTTATTTATGGTAATTAAATGTTCTTATTATCATAGTATCTGAGTGCCTCACAATCTATAATGAATTTACCCTTACCACATCCCTGTGAGGTAGGGAAGGGCTGTCTGTCACCATTTTCACATCAGGTCCTGTGGCCAAAGTAAGGAGGAGTACGTGGAGATCTGCTCATGTTAATCAGCCTCATGTAATCTCACTGACACTCCAACAACAAGAATTTTTGGTAGCATAATATGTATTATTTCTTTGGAAAATAAGGTCCTCACTGTGAATGCTGCTCAACCACTATACTGCAAATTCCTATTCCTTAGGCCTTGTCTCCACATAAAAGTTGTACTACGTAAAGTGGTTTACTCCTTCCCATGGATGAAGTTACAGTATAAAAGTACCTTATAATTGTATCGCTAAGTTCTCTTCCCATAAGTTAATAAGGCTAGGTCTATACTTATGGCATAGATATGTCAGTCAAAGGGCTGAATCCCTAACCCCCCCCTCTTGGCCAACATAATAGCTATGCTGGCAAAAGCATTCATGTAGATTCAATTTATACCAGCAAAAATGTCCATTTTATCAATATATCTTACTTCATTTGGGAAAGTGTATGGGTTTTGTTTTGTTTTTTAAAGAATATTTTGCTGGTACAAACAGAATCAATCTCCTCTAGCAGGGATTTGCTGGTATAGTTATAACAACATATCTGTGTTGGTAAAGCTGTAGTGGGGTAAGGCACGTTTTATATCAGTATAAGTGCATCCGCACCAGGATTTGTACCAGTATAACTATTTCATTTTAAATAAAACTAACCAATCACATCTCTAACTGAAATAGTTACACCAGTACTAAAACTGCATGGAGACTAGATTTGGTTTTCCTTCTTGTAATGATAATGTGAAACAGCAGTAGTGGAAGTTACTAGTGAAAAAGTGAATAAAATGATGCAGAAGTAAAATAAAAAAAATAGAGAAGATGGACTTAAATACTAATGAAAGTAAATCAAACATTTATGAGATTGGAGTGAAGGCATAATTTGAAGGTCAAATATGGAAACATGATTTTATTTCATAGGCTCTCTTTTTAAAGCTTTTATACCTAATATAATGCTGCCTTTTTCTACAGTATCAATTTACAAATGCATATTTGGCACTGTACAAGTGATTTTTTCTATATAGGTGTAAGTAGTGTCATCAGTTTGTATAGGGCTATTTCATAACAAGTCAACATGTCTTTGCTATATTACGGGAACAGGATGTCCTAAATGAAAAACTTTAATCAACACAATCAAGAGATTCCAATAATAAATGAGAAGTGGGAAACACTCAGCATATTGGGTCAGTGCATATTTTGCAGTTCTGTGAAGAAAGGAAAAAGGAGGTTTTGTCACGGGGACCCTCTTTCTGGCAGTAACAATGAATATGTAGTTACAGACTAGGACAACATTCAAAATTTAAAGTGTGATCATGTAGCTGAATGGTGCATTTTGTCAGGACCCCCCCCCCCCTGTCAGATGAATTGAGGCTGAAATTCTTTACAGAAGTGATTTTAAAATAATAATTTGCACCCAGCACTTCTGATAATAGAAAAATCCTTCCATTCCGAATTGGCTGCCAGAAAAGTAATTTTAATATCACATTTGATCTTCTTTAAAGGTTAGTACTGGTGAGAGACAGCTTAGGAAACTGAAGTCCTGTATCTACAAAATAGGTACCACACTGGCAGTAACATGCAGGTTTCTCCCACTCCAGCCTTCTGAGGTGCCGCAACACTATTCTTGAATGAACGTCTGAGGGACGAGAGTACAGAAGTTCATTTTCTCTTTATATTTAGTCATTGGGTTCTTTGCTAACAAGAGTGCCTAAAAGCAGCAATTTTATGCAAGTTGTATTTACAAATTCTGAAGACAAATTCAGCCCTGGCACAGTCAGTGGGGCTTCACACATAGTCGTAGTGTCAGTGCATTTCACCACAGAGGTTGCTGCATGTTTTAATGGGTTGATAATTGAGTTCAATATCAGGCAGTTTTAAGGTCATACTGCCAGGGTGAAGCAACAGAATAGCTCTGCCTTTCTGTGCAGGGTCCTGGCACCCGGTAACCTGTTACAAGAGAATATTCACCCTCTATTGAAGAGGAGGCTGGGGATGACTCAGAGTGAGTGTGCAAACTTGTTACACAGCTGTTCTCAGAATACGTTCGGAGCAGAGGATTTTGAACCCACAAAATACGAGTTTTAGTTTGGGTCATCAGAGAGAGCGAGCACCCAGATGTGAAATGTGGAACTGGTGTGTGTTTGGTTTGGCATCTCTCTAATAATTCATTATTTAAAACATGTATGTTCTGCTTTTTCTCTCCCCCACCCACCCCATATTCTATGAGTCAATTTCTGCCCTTAGATGAGTGTATGTAACTCACATTGGTCTGCCACTATCTATTGATGAATGCTTAATTGGGTTCAAATCTGGATCTCAATTTTGATATTGAAATCAAATATAAAATCAGGGTTTCCTAGCAGAAGTATTTACACACATTGATATTCTGAACTAGAGATTTCTCAAAAAGGATCTCTAGGATATCCCATGCCTAGGGTGACCAGTTGTCCCGATTTTATAGGGACAGTCCCAATTTTAGTGGCTTTTTCCTATAAAGGCACCTATTACTTCCCCACCCCCTGTCCCAATTTTTCACACTTGCTATCTGGTCACCCCGCCCATGCCTTATGTTGCTGAAGTAAATTGGGGAGCTGCAGCAGGAAAGTTATCATTTACAGGTTGTTTCTGAAGCATTTTAATATTTAAGATTCTAGTATTCTCTGCATACGTAGTCAAGAGTTAACTTAAACAATGATGTTTACAGTGGAATCTTTCTAAATGGCATTCAGTATAAGTATGCAACATTCATTCCACTTTTTTTATTTACCATGGAAACAGTTATCTTCAAAAGCCTCTAACAGGTTACTTAAAACCTCCCTCTCATAAATTCATGTTGACTATCTAATCAGCTTATGACTTTTCTAGGAGTTCTTTCCCTAAATCTTTTCTAGGATATCCTCACAGTTTGTTAAGGTAACAGGTCTGGTTTTGATTTTTATATTTTATTTATTATAATTTTAAATCTATTTTCCGTTCCCCAAAAGTTAACATGTAACTGGGGAACTTCTTTATTTTTAAAGAAGTTAGAAATCCAATCATTCCTGCTATCATTTCTTTTAAAACAAATGGGTGCTTGTCTACTTTTTAAGACAGACAATCTTTTCTCACATTTATTCCCCTCTTGTTTTTGGACAGATTCAACCACAACCACAGACTATGGTGGACCATTTTTGGATTTTTTTTTTGTCCTCAGAAGTCCAAATAAATAAATACCTGTTGCTCTAATTATCCTATTAGTTGAATTCTACTTACTTTTTTAATATCTCCCAGTTTCTCTCCTTAACATTAACTCTCCTAAAGCCACCTCTCCATGTTTCTAGCTTACTCTTTACATTTCTAGTTAACCACTGTGGCCTCTTTTGCTCTCTTGTAGAGGAATTTTCAAAGAGGGATGCAGTTTTGAGCACTCTGGAGGGAGTGAGGGCTATTGGAGTCTTGAAAATTTGGCCCGTGCTCTGCAACCTTAGCATGGTCAGGTATTGGGCTCCAGCCAGAAGTTAGTGCAAGCTCTTTCTCTCTCAACAGCAAATGCCTAGGTGCACTTCTTCCCCCACAAGTCTCCTGCCCTAGCTGTCAGGCCCCATAATCTATTGCTTACTCAGTCTGTCTCTCTAGTGTATGTGGGTATTTCTTTAAAAAAAAATTATCACTGTAGAGTGGAATTTCAGGGGTATGGTGTTCACATGAGCCAGCGGACAGTTGATTCCTGAGTGGCTTAACTTGTGTCACCTATTTAATCAGGAGCAGTATGTGCTGAAAGTGGCCCTAAGTGCTTTTGAAATTTCTGTTTAAATGCCCAACATCTTAACTGCACTTCAGCCTTGTCCTCTTGGAGTTTTTAGCATAAGGGCATTAGTTGGAGCTAAACATCTGAGTGCCAGAACTTATGCTAAAGCCCCGTTTGGAGAGTGAAATGGACCACTTGCACTAGTGAAAGCTTTAAAAAAATGTTTAGTGTTCAGACTTATCTGGGAAAAAATTTAATTCCTCTCCAATAGTATTTGAAGTATTTCTCACTTCCGTTGAGTAGAATTCCTGTACATTAGGGAAATCCAATCAAAGTTCTTTAGAAAATCAGCTTTCTTAAGTACAAAAACTTTTGTGTTCATTCCTCCAGTGAATTACTCCCAGTAGTGTGTCAGATGCACTGATATTTTGATCACTGAATCCTATGCTCACCAGCTCCAACCCCATTTATCATACTTGGCTTCCTTCCCACAATTAAGTCTTGAGTAGCCATAGCAATGAGACAAAGATAGCAATCCTGCTTTACCACTACAAATATGCCCTCCTCTTACTTTTAGCTTAGTAGTTATCCCAATTGATATTAGAGTAATTTAAGTTCCTTATGATCAAAGTTCTAGTCTTTTCACAGACCTCTTCATCTGAAAAAATGTTTCCTGAGCTATTTGTTCTAACTGCCCTGGAGGAGCAACATCCCAAGATCACCTGACTATCTTTATTGTCCTTAACTTGTAGCCTAACTGACTCTGCTGTGTCATCCAAAATATGTATATCATTCCTCTCTGCTGACTCAGTGTCATTCTGCACTAACTGTGCAATCCCTCTTGCTACTTTATTTTGTTTCTCCTTTCAATAAACTTTTCATCCTGGCAATTTAAAGTCAAGGATAAAATTCCCCTCTTCTGCTTAGTTAAATCTCTGTTGCATGGATATCTACTTCTCCTTAAAAACATGCTACTCCAGCACTTGTATACTAGGTAATTGGCTTTTATGACTTAGCTCCTTTTGCTTTATCTTTTCACTATTGCATGTATCAGTGCTTTTCACCCTTTTTTTTTATTTGCAGACCCCTAAAACATTTCTAATGGAGGTGCGGAGCCCTTTCGAAATCTTAGACATGGTTTGCAGACTCCCAGGGGTCCGTGGACCACAGGTTGAAAACCACTGGCTTATATTATAAATGTTCAGAGTTAAAACCTGCTGTCCTGTTAGTTACTGTACTGGGCAATAATTTCTAGGAAAACACCAATCCTGTAAATGAATTGCCATAGGTAGGGCAATGTATTTTCAGCTTTTACCCACAAGAGCAAGAATTTGAAGACAATTTCCAGCCAGTGCCACACATGAGCTCACAGTCCTGGGTGGTGTTATCCTATGTGGTCTTTGTAACTGCAATGTAATGTTGTAATACAAGGGCTAGATGAATGTGTCTGAGTGTTGTGGACCTCTGTGATAGAAGGACCTATTGAACATGCTTCAGTGAAGTGTACAATGAATTAACTTCTCTTACAAGTTTCAACTCAGTTAAGAATTTCCCTGATTTTTTGGCTGGCAGCTGCTATCCCCTTCATATTATTTTCACATTGTTTGTGGGGCCAAACTGATTTCTGGCCATTTGTTTTTAATGTTTTTGATTTATTTTAACTGTACTATTAGCACTGTACTATTTAACTGACTGGAAGGCCAAATCTTGTTTGCTTTACCCCTCAAGTAGTCCATGAAACTTGATTAGAGCTAGAGCTACTTGTGTGAGATTAACAATTCTGGACTAAAGTCTGTTATCAGGAAGAAATAGCTGAAGAAGAAGTCATTGAAGACTCAAGGGTGGGGTGGGACTCATTTTATAGCTCAGTTTTCATTAGAAATTCTGGAACCTTGTTTTGTTTTAGAGATGCAATTACAGAATATGGACAATCCAACATTTTAGCTGGTACCAATGGTTCTGAGTCCCATATAGGTAATAAATAGGTAATAATTGGAGATATACCAATCTCCTAGAACTGGAAGGGACCTTGAAAGGTCATCAAGTCCAGCCCCCTGCCTTCACTAGCAGGACCAATTTTTTCCCCAGATCCCTAAGTGGCCCCCTCAAGGATTGAACTCACAACCCTGGGTTTAGCAGGCCAATGCTCAAACCACTGAGCTATCCCTCCCCCCTAATATATAATATAGGATTTTTATTTCCCAAGAGAAAAAGCTCCTTTTAATGCTTCGCGTATACCATGTAGAAAGTCTTCTGAAAACCACATGCCTGATAAACACTGCAAATCTCTCAATTTTGTATTAGGAAAAATAGACCCTGCTCTCTGACAGCGGGGAGAGGAATTAATCCTGCATACCACCAACTACCAAGTTTAACAGCCCACTGCTTTCAGAAGATATAATGCATTAGTTTAACCACAACATCGTTAAACCAAACTCTTAACTTCTTAACTTGCTCCCAGGTGCTTGCTCTTTACAGTTATCATGATGGGATTACAGAATGCTGATTAAACCATACAGTTGGTGTCAAAGTATAGAATTTAGCAAATTATAATGCACTTGTGGTTAAAGCTTGCTTATAACTAACCATTTTGTTATACCGTTACTTCTCCCTGTATATACACAAATGAAAGCCCTTAAATGACCTATTACAACTGCAGTTCTATAGTAATGAAGCTATCGGACTAGCTGGTCAACTGGTGTTTTCCTTAGTAATCCATGGCTACCCTTACCTGATTTACAATCACACCAAAACCTTGCACCTGTCTGATTTTAAAAATAACTCAGATGTTTTTCCTCAAGAACTTCCAGTGATGACCTGATAAGGAAATCCCATTGAAATTATATTTAAAATTAAAAATACAGACCATGTTTGTATTGGACCTTCATCTGGTCAGCTTATTCTTTTATTTGTCTGAACTGCATTGTCTGTCTAATTTAGACTATAGCTTTCTGGGAAAGGGACCAAGTTTTCCATTGTCTACCATACATCGTACCCACTGAAACCAGTAAGTAGTAGTACAAGAATGGCTGAATATTGTTTCTTTGTTTGTTTTGTTTTTTACATATGTTCATGTTTACAATCAAAGGTTGGCCAGGTGTAATCTGTGTGGACCATTTATTCTTCATATCACCTTCATATCACCATCCATGTAGGTTTTATCAGATTTGAAAAAAAGTTGAGGAGGTTTTAGGTCTAGAACATTGCCTGGTTAGAAGATCTCCAAAGAACACCTATTCTGTAGGAGATTATGATTCTGAGGTATCAGGTGCTCCAATACCATGGTGATAAACATTGTGTAAATGCCTAAACACATAGTTAGCAATTTTTCCTGCAAGTCAGCACGAAGCACTGCCCCAGTGTGATGTTAGAAGAGCGTCACTGTTTTGGAAGGGCTGCTTTTTGGATGAAATCTAAAACTGAGGCCCTATCCATTTGTGCTTATTATAAACCTTTTGTAACTTTTTTCATAAGAATAGGGGTGTGAAACCTACTCCTGACCTAATTCTAATGTACTGTATTACATTCTCCTTGCAGTGTCAACTGGAGGGAGGTATAATTTGTCATGTGTGTTGCTGTGTCAAACTGTTGCGTTGTTCTACCCCAGAGAAGTGGACTAAATCACTGCTATAGGTAGTACTTGCAATGCATTTTGGGATCCTTTTTGTAAATTAGATCATCTTTTCCTGTGAATCAAAGATGTTTTGAGGGATGCTCAAGTGAAAAATCACATCTAGTCTTGGCTGGGAGAGACACAATCCGTTTTTTAAAACAAGCTAAGGATGGAACAGATGTAAATTACACTTGAGCCAGTTAGGTGAGTTGCACATGATTTGTTGTACTGCTATTCTGTAAATGTGAGTATTAGGGGAATAGCAGCAACATGTACTATAGCATTCATCAATATTTCATATCCCCTGAGATACTGACATTTGTTTTACAACATATTAAACAGGAAAGTGTTCTGAAAAGCAGGTACATTTTTTCTTTAAAATACTTCTCATACTTATTTAATTTAATTTTATAAATTAAGGATTACACAATACATTTCCAACAGAGCTTTAACTGTGCATCTCTGAGTTGACTGGAAGTTGTCGTCTTCCATATATATATATATTTAGGAATGGCAAGTCAATGGTAGCACATTGTATGCTAGATTTGGAAGGGAGTTTGGTTAGGATCTTAATTTTCTGAACCATAGGGACATTAATATTAGGCAGTGTGTGTGTGTGGTGGGGAGGGCTGTGTATTAGAATACATGTATTCTTAGAATATATATATTCTAAACAGAATGCATAGCTATGCTGAATTATTCTAAGCTGCATCCCCTTTTTCTCAGTAGTTTGTCACCTTTTTGTACCTTTCAGTCCACAGTTGTGCCTATCTGCATAATTGAGATTACTTTCAGCTCTATAAGGCTCATCTATTTACATACTTATTGGTTCTGTCATAAGGCCTGGATCTATGTCAGGTTCTGTAGCTCAGGCTGCTCCTCACTGTGGGAGTACATGTCCTTTGCTCTCTCTGGCTCTCAAAAACAGACTGATCCTGTAGTGCAGCAAATCTCAAAGTCAGGGAGTGGCCTATGGGAATAAAAGCTAAGTGAAGGTCCCCTCACAGAGGATGAAATCCTGGCCACCTTGAAGTAAATAGCAAAACTTCCATTCACTCCAGTGGGGCCAGGATTTCACCCAGTTAATCCTGATGTATTCTGGTTTGGGAGAGGAGTTTGGCTGCCTTTATAGAATGAGAAGGGTATTCTGCCCCACAAAAAGCCTAGGAATTACATCACTTCTCCACTCCCTTGCAGCATGGATCCAGTGAAGCTGCCCTATCTCCTCTGACTTTAGCTATCCCTATAGGGATTCTCTTCCCAGCGTATAGGTATTTGATGGAAAAAGCAATACAACTTTCAGCTGTATTTACCTTTTTGGGCAATCTTCTGCACTACTCCAAGCCTATCCATTCTTATTGTAAAGATTCTGTATTGTGTGGAGAGTGCTCCATCGCTTACCAGAAATGGGGTAGATTGTGCCCTGGAGGCAGTTCACCTTCCTTCTCTGAGTATGGCTCTAGGCGATGCAATCTGGATCATTGGATGCTGTCTGCAGATGGCAGAGGAATGAATGCATTGATATCAAAAACGGATGTGGAGAACTAACAGTGACAGACGTAAAGGTTGAACCCTCTGTATTAAATAATTTGTCCCACAGCTATCTGTCTGCATGAGTGTTTTTGTGTGTACAAATATCCAGTTTGTGTGCAGAGAGGTGGGTTGTGCACATAATACTCACACACACACACATGTGCAAATGTTATACATGCACAAAAGTGGGAATCCCTTAGAATTATGGAATCATAGGGTTAGAAGGGACCACTAGGGTCATCTAGTGTAACACCTTGCCAAGATGCAGGATTGTAAACCATCCAAGACAGATGGCTATCCAGCCTCCTTTTTGAAAACCTCCAGTGAAGGAGCTTCCACAACCTCTCTAGGCAGTTTGTTCTATTGTCCTACTGTTCATACAGCTAGGAAGCTTTTCCTTCATGAAGGATCCAATGGTGGGGAAAATCTGGGTTCTGTATTTCAGCTATCCATTTGTTTGCTGTTATGGCCACTAATTTCTTGGTTGATTCCACCTACTTAGCAGTATTTGAACTTGTAAATACATATAACATAGGTCTGGTAGGCAGAAGGAATTCTCCCTCGTACAGCTATGCATTTATTTGCATATACCCCCTCTCTCTCTCTCTCTCTCTCTCTCTCTCTCTCGTCTGTATATATATATATATATATATAGACATGTATATGTACTGTGTCTAACTAAATATATAGTTAGTTAGACACAGTGCATTACATTCTAATCCCCTAATAAAATAGCTGATACGTTTTCTGTAAATGCCATTATTGGTCATGTCTATACTAATAGAGCCTTCAGTGTAATATTTGTGCTCTTGTAGATATTCATGGATTGGCTTCACTACAGCCTTCATGCTGAGGACCTTCCTGGATTACGGCCAGGCTATTGAGATGAAGGATTAAATTTGCCCTTGATTCATTACATGGTTGTGTGTTAACATTCCAACACTGATTTTCACAATTTGACAGTCTGGAGGAGAGTTGATGTATTTATTTTCTTTTTTCATGCTCTCCTGAAAAGGACAGCCTGCCTCTGCTGAATCTTGAACACTGCTCACTACACAGGTTTTCTGTTGTCTAACTGCAGGAGTGTGACAGTTCGGACTATTTGTGTATGGTAAGAGTAGCACTGTTTAGTTGCCATACAGGGAGCTAAGTGTGGTTTCCAGGTTTCCGTTCTGGGTAGGATAGTTCCATATTTGGATAGGGCAATTCCAAATATTTTTGCAGGCTCCCTGTTTTTGCGTGGCTGTGTAGTACAGCATTGAAGTGTTTATGAAACTAGCTGTCAAACTCTTGGTTTTTCCTCTGTAGAATAAGGTTCTCTGTTTTCTTCCAAGTCATTGTATTTATAAGTAGTAATGTACGTGAGTGGATTATTCTTTATGATGAAATATAATCTAGAGCTTGTTAAATGCCTGTATGCTGATTTAGTTTGCTGTTTGTTTATGCTGTAATTTACACTTGGAGGCATGTCCCAATCACCTTGCTGACTTTCATTTTATACAGTACTTCAGTGAGGCTACTTGCATTAGTAAGGGGAATAAAATTGGTGCCTTAATATATAGTATTTTGCACCCAAATATCTGAGCTTTATTAATATTAATTTAGTTCATCCAATGTATCATTGAAGTATTTTATAGCACCTATTTTACAAATGTCACAGAGAGGGTCACAGAGAGGTTAAGTGATTTGACAAAGGTCAAAGAGAGATACGGAGGGAGAACTAAAAATAAAACCCAAGAGACTTAAGTCCCAGTCTCCTTCTTTAAAATTAGATCTTCGGGTACGTCTACACTACAGGACTATTCCGAATTTGCATAAACCGGTTTTGTAAAACAGATTTTATAAAATCGATTGCGCGCGGCCACACTAAGCCCATTAATTCGGTGGTGTGCGTCCGCGGTCCGAGGCTAGCGTCGGCTTCTGGAGCGTTGCCCTGTGGGTAGCTATTCCCTAGCTATCCCATAGTTCCCGCAGCCTCCCCCGCCCCTTGGAACTTCCGGGTTGAGATCCCAGTGCCTGATGGGGCAAAAATCATTGTCGCGGGTGGTTCTGGGTAAATGTCGTCAGTCACTCCTTCCTCTGGGAAAGCAACGGCAGACAAGCATTTCGCGCCTTTTTCCCCTGGATTGCCCTGGCAGATGCCATAGCATGGCAATCATGGAGCTTGTTTTGCCTTTTGTGACTCTCACCGTATGTGTACTAGATGCCGCTCACAGAGGCGATTCAGCAGCGCTACACAGAAGCATGCTTTTGCTTTTGCATGACAGCAGAGATGGTTACCAGCCATACTGCACCATCCAAACCCTTCCATAAATTGGAACTAAGATGATCATGGCTACCAGTCCTTTTGTACCATTTGCTGCTGTCATAAGTGCCCCTGGCTGCTCTTAGCCAGGGGCGCAAAAGCCAAAATTGGGAATGACTCCCTGAGTCAATCCCTCCTTTTTGGTATCTAAAAATAGAATCAGTCCTGCCTAGAATATAGGCAAGTGTACTAGATAACCACTGTATCATAGAACCAGAGAGCACAGCTGCTCTGTGTCAGATCCTGCAGAAATTATGAGCTGTATGCTATTCATAGGGGGTGCTCCTGTAACAACCCCACCTGTTGATTCCGTTCTTCCCCCAGCCTTTCTGGGCTACCGTAGCATTGTCCCCCCACTTGTGTGATGAAGTAATAAAGAATGCAGGAATAAAAAGACATGGTGACTTGTTAGTGAGAAATGAGTGGAAGGCAGCCTCCAGCTGCTATGATAGTCCAGACAGGACATTAAGCAGTGTGTAGGAGAGAAGCCCAGCATCCCTCTGCTAGTCCAGGGGCAACTGAATCTGTTCTTTACACATGAAGGGTGGGGGCTGATGGAGCTCAGCCCCCTGTTGCTATGATGACGATGGTTACCAGCCATACTGCACCATCCACCATCCACCAGAAAAAATTAGGGCCAGGCGCCCTTGATCGACCTGACGGATGCTAGTCAGCATGGTTACTGCCCCATGTGCCAATAGGCTGATGACGAGGACGGTTACCAGTCCTTTTGTACCATCAGCCACCCATGGCAGGGGGGGAGTGAGGATGTTGGTGTTGACGGCTGCAGCATCGTGTCTATCTGCAGCATTCAGTAAAGATAGGGTGACATGTAAAAGAGTCAGAGGATTGTTTTCCCTTTCGCTTCTGGGGGTGTGTGTGGGGGGTGAGTAGATTGCCAAGCTATGCCCTGACCCACCGCGGACACTGTGTTTGACCCTAGAAGCATTTGGAGCTCAGCCAAGAATGCAAATACTTTTCGGAGGCTGCAGGAACTGTGGGATAGCTTCAGTCCTCCAGTCCTCCAGTCCATGAGCGTCCATTTGATTCTTTGGCTTTCCGTTACGCTTGTCACGCTGCAGTGCGCTGAGTCCCTGCTATGGCGTCTGTCTGGAGATTTTTAAAAAAGGATT